>NC_056737.1:603976786-604089286 GCF_019279795.1 Protopterus annectens
TTTAAACTTTTCCCCCCGAATGGGGCCCCCCCAAAATTGTTGGGGTTTTAACTCAATCCATTTGGGGTTCCCCTGGGGAAATTGAGTTTTTTTAGTAAAGGGAAAACCCTTTTTTTTGGGAAACCCCCCCCTTGAATTCTAGTTTTGGGGGGAATCCCTTTTTTTTTCATGATTTAAGGGTTTTGGGGGGCAATGTAGAAGGTCTTCCTAACTACTTTAGCTACATGGGTGTCGAATGACAGACTACTATCAACCTGGGTCCCCAGGTCCCTGATAACTTCTTCTGTGCTCAGTGGATTGCCACCTATTTGGTAGCTAGGTAACCTTTGTTTTTCCCAAGGTATGACTATGCATTTTTGGCATTTAACTTTAGGTCATGGCTCTGGCACCAGTTATCCGCTTTCTGTGAGACCCTTCTGAAGGATATCTGTGTCAGATGTGTTTTCTACTATGGCGCCCAGTTTGCAGTCATCTGCAAACTTTGTCAGCCATAACCTCCTGTGTTTGCTTGTACTGGAAAAGTAGATGCCAAACAAGAGTGGGCCCAGGACTGAGCCTGTGGGACACCACTTGTGACAGGCTTTGAGTCTGACATGGCGCCAGCAGCTCTGACCCTGTGGGTTCTGTCACTCAGCCAGTTTGCAACCCATCTTGTGATGTATGGGTTGACATTTAAGCTGATGAGTTTTTCAATGATACCCTAATGGGGTATTGTATCAAGGCCTTAGCCAGATCGAGGTAGGCTGTATGGACTGCCTTTCCTCATCAATGGCTTTGGTGACTGTTTGAAAAAGTCAACCAAGTTTAAAAGGCATGATCTGCCTTTGACAAAGCCAAACTGGGTTGGATCCAAAGTCTGCAAATTCCCTATGTCTTTATTTATGAGGTCCATTATGATCCTCCATGGCTTTGCAGATAAGGCTTGTCAAGCTAATGGGCGGTAATTTCCAGGGTCGGTGGAGGCACCGCCTTTGTGAAGTGGTACCACAGTTGCAGTGCGCCACTCCCTGGGTACGTATCCAGAGGTAAGACTTTGATTAAACAGCTGTCCTAGCTGTGGGTTTAATTCCTCATTGAGTTCATGGAGCACACAGCCGGGGACACCATCAGGTCCCATGGATGCTGTGTTTTTTGCTTTGGAGAGAGCAGTTCTCACTTGGGCGCTGGAGATGTTTGGGGGGCTGCAATCGTTTGGTATAGATATCTCTCCATTTGGGGGGGGGGGAAGTTTGCACTGAACCTGTCAGCCAGTATGTTGGCAATGTCTGTAGGATCAGTAATCTTCACATCATTTTGAACTAGCTCTGAGCATATCTGGGAGTTTCCTCCCAGGTTTCTAACATAGCTAAAGAAGGCCTTATGATTGTCTTTTGAGTCTTTAGCTATTTTTCTCTCGAAATTTGCTTTGGATGATTTTATGAGAGCTCTTAGTTTTTACTTATAGTGATCAAGGGTGTCTTACCTTTTAAGGATTTTGCTCTATCTTGTAGTAGCTTCCTCCTTTGTTGTAGAGTTTGTTTATGGCTGGGGTCCACCAGACTGGATGCTTGCCTTTGGTACAAAGAGTCTTTGTTTTGCTTGGGATTGCCTTATCCATGCAGTCCTGCAGGTGCTGGTAGAAGGCATTTGTAAGTGATTCAGCGGCTTGAGTACTGTTTTCCGGCCTCGGGGCCTTAAAGGAGACCACACTAGTCTTTAGAAGTGTGAAGTCGGCTTTGAGAAGTTCTTTACTGTGGTCTTTTTATTTCAGGTGGGGTGGGATGAGGACCTCCAGCGAGATTAGTTTGTGGTCTGATCTCACCAGTGAGGGGTACACCGTGTTGAACATTGTGCTCCCATGTTCGTGATGATGAGATCAAGTATGTTATCTCCTCTTGTGGGATGGTGACTAGTTGTTCCATGGCATTTGAGTTTATGAATTCCAGGAACTTTTGGGCTAGGGTGTTTGGGCTTGAGTAGTGTTCCCAGTCTATATTAGGGTAATTGAAGTCACCTAGTATGATGGTGTTTGGTGATACATTTATCCCTCTAGTGTTTTCAGGAAGGCCATGTGAGGTTCCTGAGTTTGTGAGGGTGGCCTGTAACATGCTACAATTTGCAGAGCAGTCTTGCCTATGGTTAATTGCACCTGGATGGTCTCCGATGCATCGTGCGTTGCCACCAGTCTTGAGGTGTGGGTGTCCTTGATGAATATGGATACCTCCTTTCTTGGTATTGTCCAGATTTTGGGGCGGAACGCATGATATGAGGTAAAACCTGATAGCACCGGGTGCTCTCAGGAGCCTTGAACCAGGTTTTGTCACAGCACAGACATCGATGTTCTCCATACTGAGAAGGGCCTCGAGTGCGTGCATTTTGAGATTTAGACTTCTGGCATTGAGCAGCATTACCCTTAGTTTTTTCCTTTTTCTGTTCTAGGGTGGTAGGTTTAGAATTTGAGCCTTGCCTAAAAAGGCACTATGGGGTGGCAAGAGCCTTTGCCAATATCCGAATCCCAGGGTGACAGGTGCAAGCCGTCCCTTGCAGCGTGGCTTGTCCAGCATGTCATCCCAGGCAGACAGACACTGGATCCCCTTTGAATGACACCAGTGTTTAAGCCAATTGTTAAAGCTGATCATCTTATCTCTGTATTGTGGCATCATTCTTGGTGAAGGTAGGATACTGCTCAAGGTCAGGGTCATACCTGTCTGGGCTACATAATCAGAGAGCTCCTCAATGTCTCTTTTCATGTAGTCCAAGGAGGTACGCCTCAGGTCGTTTACACCAGCGTGGACAATGACTGAATCATATTTGTACCTGCTGTTGAGAGACCTGAGTGCTTGCGTTATGTGGCGGATTCTAGCGCCCGACAGGCAGCTTACTGTGACCTTCTCCTTACTCAGTCTGGTGAGCGGACGCCAGTGTGTCTGACTATGGAGTCACCAATGACTAGTGTGTCTGGCATTGTGTTTGGCCTTAAGGGCTGTGACTGTTTGACACTCTGACTGTGAGGTCTATGTGTTGCAGGTGTTGTGTTCTGAGGTGGTGGTTGTTTGGGTGTCTGCTTTGGTGGCCTCTGCTGTTTTGGTAGATTTTTGATCAGAGCCCAGTATGTCTTTGTGTGTTTATGTGTATGATTTGAGGTTGTAATGGTAATATGTGAGACTGGGTCTATAGTGTGTGTGGTAACCTTCTCCTCCTGACTGGTCTTGCCAGTCCTATGTTGAGAGAGCTCAGCCTCCAGTTTGGCCGTAGTTGCATCTCGCATGTATTTGTGTTTTGTGGGAGGAGGAGAGGGTTGTTCAGTGTACATGAGGCAATTGTAACATTGCCTCAATATTCCCAGGTTCACGAGCTGAGCAGGAGAGGACACTAGCAACTGATCCCTCGACATGCTAGAAGGAATAGACAAAAAACTTTAAAAGATTCGGGGACGTGGGTGACCGAGAAATGGGGTTGCCTTTTGGGGTACTATCTATGACAAGAGTGCCGTATCAAGGTAATAAGTACTGTAGGAGCAAGTGCTACGCTTAACAGATAGAGAATAGTCTACTTGGAGTCAAGTAGAGATGATCTTTTAATTATAGGATACGCTGATTAGATCAGTAGTATAGTTCGAGGAAGGTAGTTTTAAGGGAAAATTTGAAGAGTGGACTTTAGGTAGCCGAATAGTTTAAACCTGCTTAACCGCTGCCCTAGTGTGCAACAGTAGCAACTCCGCTTAAATCGGGCTAAATCGCTAAAGCGTGCTTTATAGCAGGGGGCTGGAAAAGACAGGAAATGACCCAAATTGGCCAACAAACCACAAGTCACTGCCCTAAACCACTCCTCCGAGGACAAATGAAGGAGTTATGGAAATGACCCCTAGTGGCCAATAAAACTACAGTTTCAAGTCAGTAACCACCTCTCCGGGGGGCAGGGAAGCTGCTCAATGTTAGTCACTCCCACTGATAAACACATAAAATACCCCAACCGGAGTTCCCCAAGGGTCCATATTGGGTCCCCTCCTCTTTAACATATTTATAAATGATTTCCGCAACTCTAACCCTTTCTCAAACATGATCCAATATGCAGATGATTCAACAATAAACTGCTCTGCCACATCTATCCCTACACTCCTAAAGCTTACTCAAGATGCTTTTTCAACCACTGAGCAATGGATGAAAAGAAATCACCTAGCACTTAATGCCTCTAAAACCAAATTAATGGTTTTCACCCCCTCTAAAGTCTCCTCTTTCGATATAAACACATTCTCTATTACTAGTCAAAATAACACACCTCTGGAACTGGTGTCAGAGACCAAATTACTTGGGGTCCAAATTGATAACCAACTCAAATTCAACTCCCATTTACAACTAAATATCAAAAAAAACCATCAAAAACTAGGTATGCTCTATTGGCAAAATCACTACCTTAAACTTGCCACTAAAATCACTTTCTCTACTTCCTTTCTTATCCCCTCCCTTCTCTATGGAGCTCCACTCCTAACCAATCTACAATCCTCTCTGAAAACACAACTTTCTTCTTGCTACACCAAAATCGCCAAGTTCGCTACCAGCCATAAGTCCTCCACCCACCACTGTTCCTCTCTCCAACAACTAAAATGGCTAGAACTACCCAAGCATCTCACCTACACTCAACTAACTCTTGCACACAAGCTCATTTCAACCCCTCCCTCTGTCCCTCCCTGTCTTCTGCCTTTAAAATGACGCTACCTGATAGAGTATTAAAGTCTAACAACCAAAATCTATTAGAAGTGTACAAACCAACTCGTCCCCCAGGCAAAAATCTTATATCATATGGTCTAGCATGCCTCTGGAACTCCCTACCACCATCTATTCATATCCCCTCTAACCATTTTATTTTCAAAAAATCTCTTCATTCACATCTAGTATCCCAGTGGGAATGCTCTTGCTCCCACCCCACATAACTAACACTGGCAATTTCCATCTCCCTTTCCTTCTCCTGATTACACCAGCAATTTCCTTTTATTTCTCCTAACTCGTACATTCTTATTATTATTGTATAGGCAAGAATACACTAAGCTGTACCTCTTAATTGTATGTTTCCTGATATGTAATTGACTCCTCATTATTTACTTTGCTACATTCCTTCTTAGTCGGTATCATCTGTAAGTTTCATCTCTAGTTTGTATTATTTGTAATGTTTGCTGTATTATTTGTATTTTTTGCTTGAATCTTTCTTTACAATTGTATAACTATCATATAACCTAACATCGATTGTATGGAGCTTTCTCCCCAGGACTCCATTGAAAAACGGGTTCATTTTGGCCCAATGGACTATCCTGGTAAACCAACTGCAAATAAATAAAAATAAATTTGTTAACTGGGCTAGTCCAAATGGATATATTTCCATTTTCAGCAGAGGCCTGGGGAGAAAAGCTCCACAGTAACATTTAAAAAAAAAAAAAAATTCACCTCATTTGCATGTTTTTCACCAGCAAATGGGGTAATTAAAAGGATAAACCAAAAGAAAGCTTCAAGAACGCATATACAATCACTTGTATGACATACGCAAGGCTGTAGAAACTAATGCCCTAGCGAAACATATCATAGAATTTCCATCTCATTCATTTTGTTTCAGAGTTTTGCAGATAGTAACACATAATGGTAGGGATGGTGATACAGAGAATGACCTGGCTCTCACGGAATTAAATTGGATTTTAAGATTAGGAGCACATATAGCACCAGGAATAAATAATTTTTTATCTATTAAGCCTGTATTATTATCTAAGTAATGAAATATTTATTTATATATATATATATGTATTTTAAAGATTGACACATATTCACATTATATATACATTGTCACCTATTTATTTTATATTCATATATGTACTTGTACATGCTCAATTGAATGTATCTTATAAGCTATGACCTGCTTATACGTTGTCTGGTTGGTCAGCATTTCAGATTCAGTGCAATGCTTCATCGTATATACATTAGATTATTGAAGCAATGTCCTATACATATACATTTTATTACATATATATACAGATTTATTGATGCTTATAAATGATGATTCTTTATAATAGGGTTTTTTATATAATGATGTTTATGTCGGAGTATTCTGACAATAACTCACTAGTTGGTATCCATACTGTTTTTATTGTTACCGTCATTCAGTAGTGCATCTTATAGTGAGCATTCGCCATTTATGAATTTCATTCATGCCTGATGTTTTATAAATATATACATGCTGTTAGGTTTAGTTTCTTACAGAAACATTTATAAATGAGTGAAAATATATATAATAGTTCTGTAAGTTAAGCAAGCATTTTCAGACTGTTAGCGTTTCAAGCTCACATAATGATGCGTATTTTATGATTTGCGTATTCTGTTACTAATGCATACAGCTTAATGCCGTTTACAACTGGTCATCTTTTGCGTTAGGCTCTTCACGCTGAAGTAAGCTAACATCAATGAAATAATTAGCAATTATATTAATACATATTGTTATTAAGAAGTGCATAGCCTAATGAATATTGGTTATTTATTCATATCTTTTATTTATATTTGATATTCAAGTTTGACATTTCTACAAGACCTTATATTTGGTCTCACCCTATGTTAATGGGATTACTTAGATATAACGCCGGACAGGTTTTTTCACCTATTGATATGGTCGGTGTTGATGCATAATTATGCTTTAAAATCATTAGTTATTAACACATAGTTATAGAGAAGTCATTCATTATTTTATAGAATAAGTACTGAATAACTCAGCGCAATTATTTAGCGCTAATTTTAAGACACAGATTTTATTGTTTCAATCAATTTAGAAAGTGTTCCCATGCTTTAGCGGATGTATATAAGTGTAACAGCTGTTCTAAATTGATATCTGATGAAGCGTGGATGCACCACGCGAAAGCGCTCATTTTTTGTGTCGTAATAAAGAATTGTTTTGGATTTTCCGTGAGTTTCCAGTGTCCTTTGATTTGACATCAGTGGTTTATCTAGAACTTTTCTACCTGCATTCCTTGTGGTTGGTATCTCACTTACTCTTCATATTGTACTTCAGTTTATTTGGTGAGAGAACCATTCAGCAGGGACACCGGCTACTTTTTTACGTACCTAACAACCAAAATCTATTAGAAGTGTACAAACCAACTCGTCCCCCAGGCAAAAATCTTATATCATATGGTCTAGCATGCCTCTGGAACTCCCTACCACCATCTATTCATATCCCCTCTAACCATTTTATTTTCAAAAAATCCCTTCATTCACATCTAGTATCCCAGTGGGAATGCTCTTGCTCCCACCCCACATAACTAACACTGGCAATTTCCATCTCCCTTTCCTTCTCCTGATTACACCAGCAATTTCCTTTTATTTCTCCTAACTCGTACATTCTTATTATTATTGTATAGGCAAGAATACACTAAGCTGTACCTCTTAATTGTATGTTTCCTGATATGTAATTGACTCCTCATTATTTACTTTGCTATATTCCTTCTTAGTCGGTATCATCTGTAAGTTTCATCTCTAGTTTGTATTATTTGTAATGTTTGCTGTATTATTTGTATTTTTTGCTTGAATCTTTCTTTACAATTGTATAACTATCATATGACCTAATGTAACATCGATTGTATGGAGCTTTCTCCCCAGGACTCCATTGAAAAACGGGTTCATTTTGGCCCAATGGACTATCCTGGTAAACCAACTGCAAATAAATAAAAATAAATTTGTTAACTGGGCTAGTCCAAATGGATATATTTCCATTTTCAGCAGAGGCCTGGGGAGAAAAGCTCCACAGTAACATTTAAAAAAAAAAAAAATTCACCTCATTTGCATGTTTTTCACCAGCAAATGGGGTAATTAGCATATAGCAGTGGTGTCCATGCAGGAATAGTATTGGAGTGCTCATGCACATCCCGGGAGCTTGTTCTTGGATCACTCGTCAGCCATATTGCCTGCAGCAGCTCTTGCACTATTCCTGCACTCGGTGCAGAGCTTGCCGAATCCCGGGGTCAGTCTACAGTTTTTGAACTATGTGCCCACTTTTGAGCTAGTGCAAAAGCATCCATTGATATGGAGACACAGATAAGGTATCTGGAAGTAAGGTTAGAACCAATGATTAAGCAGACAGAAGAAAAATTGTGGGAGGAAGTCATAAGTAAGATTTAGTCATAAATAAGATTTTGCATAAATTGAGGTTATGGAAGATGATGTATATGGACATAGGTAGCAAGATTTTAGTTCTAAAGATGTATTATGTTCCTTTGGTACTATATGTAGGACTAGAACATTTCATAACACTAAAGAGGAGATTGTGGGAGAGAATTAATAAGTAAATAAAAAACATTATATGTGAGGGATAGAAGGCTAGAGTGGGATGGGATAAGTTGATTCTCCCACTGGAGCAAAGGGGGTAGGCTTGCCAGACCTAGAGGGTATTGAAAAATTAATGGTGAAGTTACAGGGGTACTGGAAACAAAACAAGAGAAAAACAGGAATGTGGTAGCAGGGCAAGCAGACAGATTAAAGTAGAGATGTAGAATATTATGCTTATGACAGACTTGGAGTCAAAACCAAGAAACAGGGGTTAGAGAAGAGATGGTGGAAACTGCTGCCTATTAGAGATCGATGTGCAGATGAAAAGAGGAAAAGAAGCAAATCAGCAGTGGAGTGGAGGGAAAGGAGAAATGAACCTACATATTGGGAACAATTGCACAGTCAAGGAAAACCTATAGCATTGGAAGAAATGAAGGAACACTACATGCTGCAGTATAGAGGCAGATTACTCATAGAAGGTTTATGAATTGTCATTAAGAACAGCTTAAGAGAGGGAGTGCATGGGCAGGATGGAGTCAGTATGGTAGATTTCATGGTGGAAGCTAGATCAGAAACAGCCATGAATCAGAGGAGTCTGGTTGGAGCTAATAGATTGTTACTAAACAAACTGAGGCCTCAAGTGAATAGTATGAAGAGGAACTGGATTGTTGGGGATAAACATTTCCAAGCAGCACTGGGAGGATATCTTCCATAGCTCTAAGGTTCATAGGTTGGCACTAGGCTATCGGCCCTAGGGCCTATACAAGCCTAGCCATAACAATTCCCTGGATATTTCTTCCCACAATATTTACTTCTCTGGACCCCTGTCTAGCAGGGCGACTGACATGATCCCCGGGGTGAATTTTCTATCTCCCATCCAATCATCATCTTTTGAACAGGGCCAATGAGGCGCTCTGCTTGACATGTATGGGCAGTCTATTCCAGAGTATGGGGAGTCTCTGGGTCAGGAACCTATTCCTCCAGCATGTTTTGTTCATTGTGATGACAAGGTTTAGATCCCTGGAGCATGTTGCTCTGAGGGATTGGGATTTCTTTAAGTGGAGCATGTCCAACAGCTCAGGGTTTGACATGGCCTTGTATGTTAAGCAGAGATCGCCTCTGAGTAGACGATATGCCATGGAGTATAGCTGGAGTTTTTTTAGACAGTCAGCACATAGCATCTGCTCTAGGCCTGTGATTCTTTTAGTGAGGTATTTCTGTGGCTTTTCCAGCTGTTGCAGATGTCTTGTGAGGTAAATACCAAACGGGGCATTATACTCTCTAATGGGTCTAATGAGGGATGAGTACAGTGGGACAATGACCTTTTATCTGGATGAAAAGCCCTTAGAGATGAGGTGTGCCACATAGAAGGATTTCCTGACTGTTGTGGCGATGTGGTTATCGAAAGTGAGACCACTGTCCACCTGTGTCCCTAAGTCTCTCATCACACGTTTGATGTTCAGTGTCCTGCCACCTATGTGGTAATTCATGGGTACATGTTTTTTTTCCAAAGAGGATCACTATACATTTCTTGGCATTAAGCTTGAACCCATGGCTCTGGCACCAGGCATCTGTTGCTGTAAGGCCATTTTGTAAAATATCCACATCATTTTGGGGATTCAATAATGGCTCCCAGTTTGCAGTCCTGTGCAAACTTTGTTAGCCAGAGTCCCTTAGTGTTGGCCTGTACTTCAGAGAAGTAGATGACAAACAAGAGTGGTCCCAGGACTGAACCCTGAGGTACTCCACTTGTCACTTGTCTGGAGCTGGATTTGGAGTCGGCTACTTTTACAGCCTGGGTTCTGTCAATAAGCCAGTTGGCAACCCATCGAGTGAAGTAGGGATTGATGCCCAGCTTAGTAAGTTTATCTATGATTCCAGAGTGGGGGATGGCATTGAAGGCCTTGGCGAGGTCCAGATAGGCTATATGGACTGCCTTACCCTCATCCACAGCTCTGGAGACTGATTTGAAGAAGTCAATCAGACTCAGAAGACAAGATCGGCCTTTCGCAAACCCCAGCTGGGTGGGGTCCAGTGTTTGAAATTTGCCAATGTCTTTGTTTATAAGTTCCGTGATAATGCGTTCCATGCCCTTGCAGATCAGGCTTGTCAGACTGATGGGACGGTAGTTCCTGGGATCCAAGGTGGATCCCCCCCCTTGTGGAGTGGGATAACTGTAGCTGTGTGCCACTCAGTGGGCCTGAAGCCTGAGGTGAGGCTATGATTAAAAATGACACTTAGGTGAGGTGCCAGTTCATTTTGTAGTTCATGTAGTACACAACCTGGGATGTCATCTGGTCCCATGGATGCTGTATTCTTAGCTTTGGAGAGTGTGGTTTCTGTCTGTATGGCTGTGATTACCAGAATTTGGCAATCTTTTGGTATTGAGATGGGGCCTTTAATGGGTGAGAGGGGGGTGAAGTTGGCACTAAATCGATCTGCCTGGATATTGGCAATATCCTTGGGATCAGTATATTTAATGCCATTCTATTGTAGCTCAGAGCAAATCTGAGCATTTCCATTTAGATTCTTGACATAACTATAGATTACCTTGTGGTTGTCTTTGGAATCTTTGGCAATTTTATTTTCGTAACGAGCTTTTGATGATATTATGACGGATCTTAGCTTCTTACTAAGGCTGGTGAGGGAGTTTTTTGCATCCTGGGATTTTCTTCTTTTCTGCAACAGTTTCTTCCTTCTGTTGTATAGTTTGTTTATAGCAGGGGACCACCCAATTGGCTTCCTTTTTTTGGAGAAGAGCATCTTGGTTCTATTTGGGATGGCATGATTCATGCACGAGTGGATGTGCTCGTACAGTGCCTTAGTGTAGGTTTCTGCAGTCAAACTTTCAGATCCCGTCTGCATGGGTGTCGTGAAGTTTGTCACTTCTGATTTCAGTAGCATGAAGTTGGCTTCGGAGAAGTTTTTTAAGGAGGTTTCCTTACTGGCGGGTGGGGGTGGAATGTGGATGTCAAGGGTGATTTGCTTATGGTCAGACCTGACCAATGAGGGGGTGACCACTGGTGTGGAGCATCTATCTCCCATGTTGGTAATGACCAGGTCTACGATATTGGAGCCCCTGGTGGGACAATGGATTAGTTGATCCAGGGTGTTGGAATTTATGAATTCCAAGAACTGTTGGGAAAAGAAGCTGTTACCCGAGTAGTTTTCCCAGTTAATAGCAGGGTTGTTGAAATCACCCAGTATTAGGGTGTTTGGTTGTATCTTAATATTTTCCAGTATGTTTAGAAAGGTGTAGTGAGAATCTTGGGGCATGGTGGGGGATCTGTAGCAAGCTACAATTTGGATTGCAGTCTTACCTAGTGTTAGCTGCACCTGGAGAATTTCAGATGCATTGTGTTGAGCAACTAGCCTGGAGGTGTGAATATCCTTGGTGAATGTGGACACTCCTCCACCTTTAGTGTTTCGGTCTTGGTTTTGTGGCTTAAAAGTGTGGTAAGAGTTGTAGCCTGGTATTGCAGGGGTGCTCTCTGCAGCCTTGAACCAGGTCTCAGTTACTGCACAGATATCGATGTTCTCCATTTTTAGGAGTGCTTCGAGAGAGTGCATTTTGAGGTTTAAACTCTAGCATTGAGTAGCATTACTTTCAGATTTTGCATGCTTGTATCTGTTACGGTGGTGGTTTTATCCTTTGAACCATGCCTAAAAATGGCACTATAGAGGTGTCAAGAGCTTTAGCCAGTAACCTGAGTCCCAGGGGTGACAGGTGTGGACCATCTTTGGCAAAGCATCGTGGTTTGTTGATAACGTCTTCCCAGGCAGACAAATACTGGATCCCCTTTGAATGACACCAGAAGCTTAGCCAATTGTTGAAGTCAATCATTTTGTCCTAATTCTGTGGTATCATTCTCTGCGAAGGCTAGGGTCATACCTGTCTGGGCCACATGATCCAAGAGCTCTTCCATGTCTCTTTTCATGTAGTCCAGGGAGGTACATCTCAAGTCATTCACTCCAGTATGGACAATGACAGAGTCGTATTTGTACTTGTTGTGGAGTGACTTGAGTGCATGCATTATGTGGTGGATCCTGGCACCAGACAGGCAGCTGAGGGAAGCCACAAAAGCAAGGAAATGTTGTCTTTTCAGGTGCAAATGCCAATACACCCCCCCCCCCATTTGCTCAAAATGAATGCTGGATGTGATCTGAGCTGTTGGAGGAGTGTGAGTGGAAAGGAAAATTGGGTTCATGTTTTTTAGGAATGTGAAGTACTAACGACCTTCCAAGAGGATCTAGTAAGCATAGTCTAAAAGCTTGTTGGCTGGAGAGATTTAGACATTTCTTTTGCTGAACTGGGACCGTAACCTAAATGTGAAAGTTAGCCCCCTCCCCTGCCAACCCCACCACACAACCTCCTGCATGAAAGACATGACTCTCACTCTACAGCAGGTTGGTGATTGAAATTCTCAATCATGATAGATGCCAAAGCTCAACCAATGAGCTTTAACTTGTCATAGAAATATTTATTGATCACTTTTATGCCCACCAGATGCCAGTCCTGACCACATATGGACAGTGGTCAAAGTGTCAAATCTATGCCAGTCTAGCACTCCAACTAATTAGGCAAAGTAAACCCCTATCAACCCTCCCCAGAGTATTCTTATGACATTGTTCCATGATGTCATAACTTTGATTGTTTATTTAAATGGTGATTAATTCCTTTGTCAGTTGTCTGAAGACGTTTGCTGAAATAGTAAACGAAAGCGCTAACTTAATCCTTGTTTTTGGTGTGTTTTTTCCTTCTTTTTGTCATTCAGTATAATAGTTTCCAGTTTGGTTTGATTCTTATGACATTGTCTAAGCTAATCTGCCTTAGATACCCCCAGTCATACCACGACCTAGTTATTTCAAATTCGCACATTCTCTCTAAACAAGGTAGAATCCCCCTATAAATGAAGGAGTAAGAACAGAGCGAGAAAAAGGGGAGATATTGTGGAAATATCCCCAAATCATCAAGATGTGAAGCATCTGTACCTATTCACTCTCTGATCACTTAACTACTTGACAAAGGCTTCCTGGTATACTGTTTGGGTTACCCCAAAACACATATCTAGTGCTAAAGGGTTGTTTATTTCCTTAACCATTTATCCTTATTGCAGAAAAGAGCCTGCACCTCCTTTTTGTTATTACATTATCACAAATCAACACTAGCTTCCTTCCATTGGGAACTGACTTGTGAGTCCAAGGACAGAGATTTTCTAATGGAATGTGATACATAATCAATGGCACTTAACTTATCCTGACTTTGATTTGCTAATGCTCCCTAACCTGATGGCTGATGTCTGGCTTCTAAACAGGTGCCAAAAGTACTGTGATACCATTTTGCCAGTCCATATCCTATGTCTGTCTACACACTTCTGGAGGCCAAATTGTCTTGTCTTAACATCAACACAAATGAAATGGCAGCTGCATGCATAAAGAGAAGATAACCACCATGCCAGTAATGTACTTCTTGGCCTACACAGTGATTTTCTTTCTAAAGCTAAGTATACATATTTTGCCACCATGGCACCCTAACAATGACCACTGAATCAAGTACTACAAACCAAGGCCAATCCCTAATAACTACTTAAATGATGTCAAAGCATTGTTACTGTTTCTCATTTTCTTTCATATTTAATATTATTTACTATCATTTATTTATCCATTTGTTACCTAAACATGGCCCATTAACTACCCAAGACCCCAGAATTATGTTTAGTGAGCTGTGTCCGGAAATTTAGCACCCCTCTTATACCCACTAACGTACTCCTGAGACATATTAACTTATAATTAGACAATAGCTAACATGCCTTGTGAGCTAACATACCAGCTAGCCTTACCAAACAGTGGAGACACCAGGAAAAGTGCATATAAGTGAAGTAAATTTTCCACATAAATTAGTAGGCTCTTCAACAGTTCTTGTGCATAATGACACTTCAGAAACACTCACATGAGCATACATTGTATCCAAATGTATTATGTTCTTCTCACCTGTAAAAGCCACCCATACTCTTGAGTCCTGAGTAAAGACTCTAGATAAAAATACCTACCATGAACAAATATGGTAACAAATGGATTGAACACATTGATTCCATTTTAAATAAACCTCAGTTCTTAGTTTTTCCTTCTCTGTGGCCAGAAGAGTTTCAAAACCATTTGCATTTAAATATGGGCCTTCTCCTTCTGCCTCTTTCAACATCCTGATCAGGCCTCAGCACTTCTCCATGTAAAACAAAATATGGATGCTTCTTCATGTACTGAGACCCAAATATACAGATGTCTTCCTATAACTTCATTCTTTCTTTCTTACATATATCCTTTATTGTCTGTATTCAGCATCATTGACATGCACTAAATGGCTACATATGCGTCAGAATGTACACAGTAGAAACATAATTTATACAATGCTGTTCCTCCTATAATACGTATATCTTTACAATCCTTATACTTTTCCAGGATCTTCTCTTCCTCTGTCTTTGTATGCTGTCCTTCCTCGTCACATTCCAGCGTATTACATGGGGTCACCCCCATTCCCCTGATACAGGTGGTTTTCTCGCATATTTCTGAATTTATATATACACTAATTCAGTGATTGCACAACTGTGACAGCAGGGCAGTCTACAATACAGTACTATAGTTAACACAAGTGAAGACACCTTTAGCACTCAAGGACTCTGATGTCACTGAGATGTAAACTTCATGAGATATGTGTGTTTCTATGTTCATAGATTTGTAGGTGTATACTAAGCTATTAATCACTAGGGTCTTTATAAGCCTAGCCATGCAACCCAAATTTATCCCCTGAGTTTTTTTGGCTTAGTAGGTGTTCTAAAGGGTGCATGTGAGCTAGGACACGATGTAATGCTTACCTCTTTCCAAGACATACAAGTGGCAGACCTTGGGTGAATTTTTAGTTTCACATCCCCTGGTCCAAGATTATGCTGGACTAGGGTTACAGCTTACATGAATGAGAAGTCTATTCCAGAGAATGGGAATTCTCTGAGATATATGCCTGTCCCTCCAACATGTCCTGTTTATGTTGTAAGTAAAGTATGGATTCTTAGATATTTATAGTTCTGATGCTGTTCATTTTGCGGATATGCAAAAAGTCCATTAGACTGGGATCCAGGGTTGCTTTGCATGCCTGGCATACATCACCTCTCGGCAACCTGTAGGAAATAGGGTATAGAGACATGGCTTTCAGCCAGTTTCTATAGGACATTGAATTTATGTTCTGTATACTTTTTGTGAGCAACGTCTGTAGATGTTCCACTTGTTGCATATACCTGGAGAAGTACATACCGAAGGGGCATTACACTCCAATAATGAGTCTAATGAGGGCTTAATACAATGACATGTACAATGACCTCCCTGAACCTAGATGCCATGCCCTTACTTATAAATTGAGTGATATAGAATGACTTTCTTACTAAGTTTCATTAAGTGATTAAGAATGAAAGGACCTATATTTCAAGCTTGGAACTGTACATTTTTTAACGCTGAAATTAAAATGCAGACATTTTCTGTTTAAGGCTATTATTCTTTCATTGTATATTAAAAAGAAGATCAATCTAAAAGTGATATGCAGGTCAAATAAGACACATTGTATGCAAGTCAGTTTATCTGCAGTAAAAAAAACTTTAGCTGTTAAATGAGCATGATGATAGAAACACTACATATCTCCACTATTGATAATTATGAAATATTTGTTGAACCATTTGGGGTCTTGGTCTTTGCATATTCAGAACAGATCTATTTTTGAAAATAAAACATTAACAGTTGAAATATCCCTAAGCAACACACTTTGATGGTTATGTTTTAATTTCTCTTTAGTTTTTAGCTTTTTTGTCTTAGTCATATTTCTTTAGGATATGAGGTTTTGCACATTAACATATTAAGGCTTATTTTAAATCAGATTTTGCACTGCCAGAATTTGTTGGAAATCACAGGTTAGATATGAAATATTTATTCTAATTTGCAGTGCAAAAGTATTTTCTGTGAAGACAAAGCGGTGCTGCAAAGCCAGACGAATGACTGTTTAATTGTGAACAAATGGTAGTAGGATCAGTCAGTTCCATTCAATCCTTTGTGCAAACCAATTACAGCCACAGCCACAGTATTGACCATGTATGCGTTGGATGGTTGACTATGATCAAATGAGATAGTGAATGAGAGTGAATAAAATAAATGGCCACAGTGATATATTTCATCTTAGTGCTTTCAGACCCATACTGTGCAACTGACTGCAGCCCTCCTTACATCCACATGTGCAAGCACATGTGTATACACACATGCACACTGTTTGCCAGCTGCAGACACTTTTCTGATCTTGTAAGTCTTTAATATTGGATTATTATCATATGCATAAATCAGTCATAGTCATAGTAATGTATTTCACCTCTTAGTTGTCAGTCATAAACTGTACAACCCACTGAAACACACACAATGCAGGAATGCATGCGTACACATACACATAGTTTGCCAGCAGATACAGTAACTTTATTTACTTTGCATCCCTCAGATGTCTGTGATAATCAAACGAATGTGTACATAAATAAGCTAATAAATAGTGGCCATAGCAGTGGTTCAGCTCATTGCTGTCAGACAGCATTGCAAACCCCCCCCCCCAAACACATACAAACTTATATGTACATGTACATATGCACTCCTCCGCCAGTTTCAGCCAGTTCATTTGCACTGGATACCTCAACTACTTAACTGTGATCAAATGAATGAATGCCTAAAGAAATGGCCACAGTATTTTATTTTAACTTGTTGTCAGACACATTTACTGCTGCCCTGTCTAACCCTCTCATAAACACGTGTGTACACATAAAATATTAAAGAAAAGGTACAGGTGGCTGGCTGTGGCACAATTGAGCAGAAGTACATAGGACATCAAACGAAAACAGCAGAGTGGACAGCAGTATTTAATAAAACAATTAATAAAAATATTCTCCTAGTGTTAAAACCGGAGTCCATCCACAGCAAATCTGACTCTTTTTTTTTTTTTTCATTCAGGTTGCCTCAGGAAGCAGTTATGTGGTCTGGCAAGAACAACAGGAAATGTCTGCTTCTAGTAGCCCAACTTGCCCCTGTTGATGCTTCATTTGCATTCCTACAAATGACAGTAGAACGTGCAATGAGCTGCAACTGCCTTATTCTCATCTGTGAGTTTAAGGTAAATCAAAACCTTTTTTTTTGCAGAAATTATAAATCCAAGTTCCAAGCCCATAAAGGGGAAAGTTACTATTTTACATAACATGTGTATACATATGTGAAGAACAGCTGTACCTTTGGAGGGGTTGCAGCCCAGTAGGCAGTACCATGAACCTACCCTTATTGTTCCTCATGATAATCATCTTAATAATCAGTAATCACAATTCAGAATTCTGAAGAGCATTTGATAAAAAGGACTCATCTTGCCATTGTTTACAGACTGCTTTACAATATAGTTTTGTATATGCTTTATACATTTTTAATCAGTACCAGAGTCATTGAGATATGTACTTTTGTTTGATTTGCAGTGTACAAGTTTCTCAATTCTGTTGAAACTGTTGCATTGTTATTGTGATTATCTGACTGAAAATACATTTAAACATAAACTCAGTCATTGTTTCACAGGAGGAGGGAAAAGGGCTGATATGACAATATAGAACATTTGTCATACTCATTTCTCACTATAATGTGTAGCACCTCCTCTCATCGTTGTTTAGTGCTGATTCTCTATTTATGTTAGAAAAGTCAGATTTTCTAGTGCTAATATTTTTTCAGTAGATTTATAGTATCCAGAACAGAGGACTGTAATACAATAAAATCTTCCCAAATTCTTTATAAGCATCTGGTGCATGTAGACTGTGAGAATTTGATGCTGTACCAGAAATCAGCCATTGTTCACTGTGAGGCAAAGAAGGAATAAATACAAATGATTTTAAATTCAGTACAAAAAGAGAAATTTGTGGTATCTCCCGAAGACTCAGTAAAAAACAATATCTAACCTATACTGGGTCCAAAACAAACCAAGAAGAAATTTCACAGTGTGGAGGGTGTGATGTTCACTTCCTAAATTATGTTATGCACTTAGTCCACTTAATAAAAAACGAACTGTAAAATATAACTATAAATATGTGCTACAAAGTCAAATAGAAAGTAGTAGGTAGTCCATGGTTGAGTTAAAAATGGAATATCCTTTATTGAAATACACAAACAAGTGATTCTAGCTGAGTAAAATGAAAAGCATCCAAAACATTCCTTACATATAATCAGGTTGTTTGGAGCAAGGGAGTAGTCACAAAGGGTAGTTCTGTTAAGAGCAATAAAATCATTCAAATCATTCCTTTAGCCAAGTCCCCCTTAACACCATAGTGTAATCAGAGACTGTGCTAACTAAAACTGAACCTAGAAATCTAGAAACAAATTACAATCAAAAACAAGCTTATTGACACTTTGTTAAATAAAATTAAGAATTCAATACTCAGGAGGTTCAAGATCAAAAAGTTTACTAGTGTACACCAGGAGGCAAAAAACGTACAAGTACAGAATTTTGTCTAACATGAAACAGGAAGCACACAATTCTATATAGTCTTTGCATTCAAGCTGTGCCCACCTTACTGACGTGGTATGTCACAGGGCATCTACATCACTTTAGCTTACAGTCATCTATTCATAAAAACTGCTGATGCTGTATATTTTAAAAAAGTTTTCCTCTGGTAACAATACGGCCTTGCTATCCACCTGGTCAGACATAATGTCTTTCTGTAAAGTTACTTCTTCAAGGTTTCACATCAGTTCGAATACAATGGTGGATTCAATCTTCTAATACACATCTTTGTTCACTGTAACACTTTCCCACCAGCTGCATGCTATCTTAGTAACACATATACAAGGCCAAATCATCCCAACAGGAAAGAGCAGAAGAGTTCATTATTTCACATATTTAATTTCCTGACCCAGCAGATAATCACTTGTGAAACGCATAAACATTAAAACTTGCTAAGCTAGCATCTGCCAGGGTCGGAGGTCAGGTTGCTTCAAGCCACACTGCAGTTTCAAAACTACTTACATTTACACATGAATTAATCCTTTCTGCTGTATGATTAATAGAATAAAATGCATTATATACTACTTTGCTTTTAAAGTAGCATTTCTCATATATTCAAATACACATTTTTCTAACATCCCCCCCCCCCCATTAATACTTTTTATTCTATTTTGAAGTATGCATAGTGTAATTTCATCTCCCAACCTCTTCCACTAAGGATTTTCAGCTAGGTGAGTCATTCAATCTATACGTCAGAAAAAATGTCATCTGAGATCAATTTTTCAATCTCAATATCTTGATACAAGGTCTCAGTAACAGATACATCAATAAAATCTTTGATTAGTCTTTTCATGCAGGGAATTCCACAGCAAACACATGCTCCTATTAGGAGTATACCTACACAAATGGCAATCAGAATATTCATTAGGATGGAACCCCACCCCCCAAATAGATTCTGGAAAAAGTCCATAGTGGGTTTGGGCCTGGTTCAGTCATGGCTGATACTTGCTGAATTACCTCTAGGTGGTTATTAATTTCATGCCTCTTGTCTGGTATGTACGCACAGCATTCTTCTTTGATAAGCGTGCACGTACCACCTCTCGCCGCTAGGGTGAAGTCAAGAGCCATTCGATTTTGTAGCACAACAGTTCTCATTGCATTCAGTTCATCAGTCACCAGATTACTCATTACTTCGAGAAGTTTCGACAACTTCCTCAGCTCCCAGATCGATTTGACTGCTCCATATGCTGGGAATATTCCTGCCCAAGATATAACACTGTCACTCAAGTCCATATGAGTCAATTTACTTTTGTCTTTCATGGTATTATGGTCTTTCCAGCCAGCTTCGATTGTTCCAACTAGATTTACAGGTTTTTCAACTGGACCTTCAGGTTTTTGGGCTGCTTCTCTCACGTTTCGTATCTTACCCAAAGGTAATTCTGCAGTATGTCTTATTGCCGGAACCAGATAACCCAAAAAACAACTGCCGGACCAATTCTCAGGTAACCATTTATATGCTTTTTTCCCACAAATAAAATAACAGTTTTCTACTTTAGTACTAATAAGCATTAGCCCTGCATGAAACATTTTCTGATCTATAACTGACAATTGTTTAAACAAAACTGGATTCTTGCGAATGTCATTCATGGTTGTTTTCAATGAGTTCAAATATGAGTCATAATTAGTATTGCAAAAAGTATTGCCATTACTATTCTTAATATAACATCGGTAAGATATGGTTATATTACAATTGCTCCAGCCCACCTGGAGAGTATCATTTTTGTAAAAATATACAATTCCTTTTTGTGTGACAGGTAAAAATAAAGCTATTTTGTCCTGTGATCTTACAGTTCCTGTGTCAGAGTAAATTCTCCCAAGTCTCATTTATCCCCAAAGGGACAGCGGACATTATCAGTCCTCCATATGCTGTTGGTATAGCTGTACAAACCCAGCAATTTGAAATGTTCATAGTCTCTGCATATACACGCTTTATGGCTAGGTATGTGTTAAAATTTGGATGCCAGTCTATAGACGTTTCGTCACGCCTTCCCACTTTCACTTGTGTGGTTGTGTGCAGGATAAACCACAACAAGAGGAAAATTGTTACAATTACAGTCAATAAATGTATACTCAACAAAAGGATTATGTAACATCTCTGGGGTTGATCTAAATTTCTATTCGCTTTGTTTTTGGCCATCTTGGTCCTGTTGTGTATCAGTCACAAAGTTTTTATCAAGTTGAAAGTTCTTTACCGGTTTGCAGTGTGTCAAATGAACCCAGGACGTCCTCTCGGCCACTCTGGCTGCAGGAGGCATTGCCAACGGAACCTGGTACGGTCCTTCCCACTTTGGACTCGCCCAATTTTTCCTTTTCGTCACATTCAGCCACACCCACATTCCGGGATCCAAAACTGCTTCCACCGGTCTGGTCTGTTCCTTATCTGAAAGAGAGTTAAACTGCAAAACAGATTTATTTGTTAACAGTTTCCTCATATAACTAGCTAATGAACTGTCAGCCTTTTGCTCTGCTTTCCACTGAGGCACATAATATGCTCTCCCAAAAATCATTTCAAAGGGAGTCCAACCCTTCACATTTGGAACCGTTCTCATACTCAGCAGTGCCAAAGGCAGACAGTGTATCCAATTCTTTTGGGTCTCCTCAACTAACTTCCTTAGTTTATACTTAAGGGTACCATTGTACCTTTCCACCAGTCCTGCTGACTGTGGGTGGTAGGCACAATGGTTCTTTAAGGTGATACCAAAAAATCTCCCAAGTTGTTGGATTGTCTGGTTCACAAAATGTGTGCCGTTGTCACTATAAATCCTTTCCGGAATGCCAAATCTAGGGATTACTTCTTTTATCAGGGCTTTTGCCATTGTTGCTGCATCTGGATTTTTGGTTGGAAAAGCTTCTACCCATTTGGAAAACATATCTACAATAACTAAACAGTATTTCTTCCCTTCACACTTACTCAATTCTATGAAATCCATACAAATAGTATGGAACGGATATGGTGGTATAGGAAAACTTCCTTGCTTGGTTTTAAATGCCCCTTGTGCATGGTGCTTGTTACAAGTATGACAAGCTGCACAAAATATTTTTGTGTAGTTTCTGTATCCATATGTTTGGAATATTCGGTTTACTAACTGTACCATCCCGGCACTGCCCATAGCTCAACAAAGCTGCATATCTAAATAAATTAGATGGCAATATCGGTTTTCTCTCTTTGGAAATGCACAGTCCATTTTCAAGAATTGCACCTCGTTTTTCCCATTTTTGTTTTTCTGCTTTTGTAGTAAGTGTCTGCATTGTTTTTAACATGTCTAAATCTAAAATCTCAGAGGGTTGTAATTCCTCATTTAAAAGTAAAGTTTCTGAGTCTGAGGCTGCTTGCTTTGCAGCTGCATCAGCTTGTGCATTACCTTTTGAAATCTTATCCTGTTGTTTTGTATGAGCTACACATTTACAAATTGCTACTTTGGTAGATAACTGAATAGATTCTAATAATTCCAAAATAAATTGCACATGATTAATAGGTTTTCCACTAGATGTTATCATTCCTCTATTTTTCCATTGTTGCACAAATACATGTACTGTAGAAAAAGCATACTGACTATCAGTATATATGTTTACACACTTATCTTTTGCTAAAGTACATGCCCGTGTCAAAGCTATCAATTCTGCTGCTTGTGCAGATAAGTTATGTGGTAAGGATTTGGCTTCTAGAATTTCAGTGTCTGTAACTACTGCATACCCTACTAGATTCTTTCCTGTAGGGCCCCTTCTGCATGAGCCGTCCACGTAATATGTCACCTCGGCATTATCCAAGGGCATATCTGTGAGATCTTGTCTAGGCAAAGCTAACTGTTCAATTTCCTGCAGGCAACTGTGTGGTGTGCCATCCGCAGGAGTTGGAAGTAATGTTGATGGATTTAATGTCGTACATCATTCAATTATCATATGAGGTTGGCTCAGCAATATAGTCATACATGAAAGATGTCTAGCAGGAGAGAGGCATGCTACTTTTTCTTGCAGTAAAATTATTGCGACTGCATGAGGCACTCTCAATGTGAGAGGGTGGAATAACACCACTGAGGCCGAAGCCTGTACTGCCATTGCAGCTGCAAATACTGCTTGTACACAGTGAGGCAAAGATCGTGCCACTGGGTCTAACTGCGATGAATAATAGGCTATGGGGCGTTGCTTGTCCCCATGTTGTTGCATCAGCACTGACGTCATTTATCCTTGTTTGCAATCTATGGTCTGAAAGAACCGTTTGTGATAATTTGGGAGTCCTAAAACTAATGAAGAAGCTATCAACTGCTTCAACCTGCAGAAAGCCATTTCTGCTTCAGGTGTCCATTGTAAAATATCTTGTGCTGCCATTGGTGTCTTATATATCAAGTCAGTCAGTGGAGCAGATTCCAAAGCATAATTTGGTATCCAGCTCCGACAGAAATTAGTTGTACCCAAGAAAGACATCATTTCCTTCTTGGTTGCTGGTTTGGGTGCTTGCAAAATTGCTGTTTTTCTTTCTTCATCTAATATTCTGCCTTCATTGGATATTACATATCCTAGGTATCTAACTTGTTTTTTCCAAAGTTGTAACTTACTTTTGTTTACTTTGTGTCCTTGTATTGCTAAAAATTTTAATAACTCTACAGTATCCTTCCTGCATTATTGCTGGGTGGGGGCTGCTAGCAAGATGTCATCCACATAAAGTAGAATCTGACTACCTCCCGGTGGGGTAAACCCTGCCAGGTTGCTAGCCATTTCTTGTACAAATATTGTTGGGCTCTCACAATATCTCTGCGGTAGTCGAGTATATGTATACCTTTTACCCTGAAATGTAAATGCAAACCAATATTGACTATCAGGATGTATAGGTATCGAGAAGAAAGCATTGCTGATATCTACCACAGAGAAATACTTCTGTTGCGGATTTAAATCGTTTAACAAAGTATGTGGGTCTGGCACCATAGGTGCTCTAGGTATTATTGCATTATTCACAGCTTGTAAATCTTGAACTATCCGCCATTCCCCGTTTGCTTTCTTAACAGGAAATAGGGGTGTATTACATGGTGAATCAGGAGATTCTACCAGTACTCCTTCTTTGAGTAATGCTGCTATTATAGGTTTGATTCCTATTTCTGCATCCTTTCTCAAAGGGTATTGTCTTTTCTGTGGTCTAAATGCTCACTTTGGGGTAATTGTAACTGGTCCTACTGTTCGAATAAGTCCTACATCTGACTTGCCTGTTGACCAAAGAGTCGTTGGAATTTCACATAAGGCCTTTTCTTCTTCTTCTAATAAAACTGCTAATCAGCTGTCCTTGCTAGATTGCAAGTGAACAGCTGGATGTGTCTGTGTCAACCAATTCAGTTTTTGTTTCTGTATCCCTTGCTCTGGCAGTTCTAAATCAGTCTGTTTCTCCCATCTTGTCACCTTTTCTCCTAAGTCTGCCCATTTTACATTTTTATTCTTTGTCAAGCTGACATGTGGTAATCGATTTGATCTATATAATGCAAGGAATTCTTGAGGTAATGAACAGCTAACTACACTGTTCCCCTCAGTATCCCAGTACAAAGTATGCAATACTAATCTAGTTGCACGATTTCTGAACAATTCTTGCTCATACTCTCTATCAGGTCCTGGTGTAGTACAGTAGTATAGAGTACAGTGTAACAAATGCTGTCGATCAGTGTCAAGGGAGGGGGCTTTACTGATGGCTACGTTCATCAGTTCCTCGGTTACTGCCCCTGGACCAGTCGTGACTATGTCCTGGCTGTATACCAGTAAAAAGTTTCACCCTCCGATTGCACTACAAAGGTATCCATTTGACTCTTCGCCTCCATACCTTGTACAGTTGGAACTACTGCTATGCTAAATATCTGCATAAGGTCCCTGCCCAATAGGTTTACTGGACACTTTGCAGAAACAACAATTTTACTTCTCTGGGTCATACCTGAAACAGGGTCAGTTATTGCTATATCATGGGAAAGTGGTTCCCTGTATAGTTGTCCATTTGCGGCTTTTACTAGTATATAATCAGGTGATTCAGAATGTTCTGGTAACTTGGAGGGGTGTATCAGGGTCCATGATGCTCCTGAGTCGCACAGGAATTTGACTTCCCTTCCCTCCACCAGAAGTGTAACTTCCGGTTTCGTATCTGCTAAGCAGAGCTCTAAGCTCAATAGTGCTAAGTCCAAAATTTCACTTTCTTCATCCTCCATATCTTCTTGCACTTCCTCTATTCCTTCTATCACATTTACATTTGTTTTTTGTTTATTAACTTTTCCTGATGATTTCTGACTTTCGCATGATGTATCTTCGCTATCATATAGTCAGTCCTCATCTCCCTTATCTTCTGTAATTGCCTTTTTGTTCTGCTTACAATCCCTTGCTAGATGTCCCTTTTTCCCGCACTTGAAGCATTCACCTCTCTTTTTCCTCTCTTCAAAATCTTCTGATCGTTTGTCAGACTGTTTGTTTCCCTGGGCATTCTTCTTGCCCTTTTTACCTGATTGTAACACAAATACTTCAGCTCCGTCTTCAGCAGTGAAGACTTGCGCCTTCTTTTTCTTTGTACTATTAAAATGTCTTTCAGCATGTCTAGCGTACTCAAGCAAGGCTTGTAGCCTCCCTGTTCGATGGTCTATCATATGCTTTGTAATGAAGCTACTAATAGGTGCAATGCAACCTTTCAAAAATGCATTCTGTAATTGTTGTTCATACGGGGAATCATCCGTTTGGTTCTCAGGAACCGACATACCGCTATGATTATTAAAACATTCTAATAATCTAGCATAGTACCCATCTATTGTCTCATTTTCCTGTTGTATGCATTGATTAATGCAAGTCCAGTCTGCTCTAGGTTTCCATTTCTCAGAGATTCGGTCTGTAAGACCTTTCACTCTGTTGCCTAATTCTGCGTCACTATGTGGGAGGGGTTTGATCTCTGCATTACGAGGATTCCAGGTGCCACAAATCATGTGCCAATCTGGACCTATAATTTGTCTTACTACTTTCTCTACTTCTTCCCCATTCAAGTGGTAACTCAACCTCATGCCTTGTAAATCTTCCAAAAATTTCGTAAAATTAACTTTCGGATGGGGGATTCCCTCAGTAGCTTTCCGGATATCCTCCGGTGTCCATGGTCTATATACCAAGAGTGTTGGGTCCTGCCCTTCCTGTCCTGCCTGAGGATTTGGAACCTCTATAAGTGGGCATATTTCTTCCTCACTCTCAACCTGTAGGTTTTTCTCTATTTGATATGATTCTGCGTCCCTATGTATTTTACGTGTCCGGGACCTAGTTTAAATAGGATCTCTAACAAACGGTTGTGGTCTTGCTGAGACTTCAGGATAACGCGGAGGTGGACCAGCCTGTCCACTCGCTTCATATCCTGAAAAGGGTAAAGGAGTGGGCAAGGGAGGAGGAGGAGGAGCTGTTGCTATTAATAAGTTATTATCTTCTTTGTCTAAAAATAATGTTTTTGAATTTTTCAGCTTCTGTTCTCTATGATTCGCTTCCTCAATCCACCTGTGTGCCTGAGGAATGCCTAATTGGCGTTGCTTTTTTGCCTGACCTCCTGCATCGGATTTAAGTTGCTTAAGGAGTTTAACTAGTGAAGTTTTATCTAGTTTACCATCAAATTCATATTTGTTAACCCATTTCGTATAATACCTAACGTTATTGGAACGTTGTAATTGCATGTATTTTGCGTCTTCGGTTAGGGGCTGATCTCGCAATGTTTTAGTGCACTGATTTCCCATGGTAAAAGAAAATGTTACCCTTGTTATCACGTGATATCAGAAGTTCAGTTCCTTTTCACAGTTTATCTAGAATAACTGCCTACCTTATTCTGTTACCCTGATCTATGACCAAATATACAGTACTTCCTCTTGTCCTTGATCTGCATAACAAATCTTGACAATAATATACTGTAACCTAGTCCCTGATCTAAAACGGAAAAAAGGCAAATCTTCCTACCTGAGCCTCCGGTATTGAGTCGTCCAGTATCCGCTCTTCGGCCACAGATCAGAAAGTGGCCAGCCTCTTTAAATGACAATTCAGTCGGAGGTCTTTTCACCCAAGAATAACCGTTTCGGTAACTTCTCCTGCGCAGTATTCGATCACCGGTAGACTCTGATCTGCAGCTGTCCGAGGGAATTCCGGCTAAGAAGGACCAAACTGTTAAATAAAATTAAGAATTCAATCCTCAGGAGGTTCAGAATCAAAAAGTTTACTAGTGTACACCAGGAGGCAAAAAATGTACAAGTACAGAATTTTGTCTAACATGAAACAGGAAGCACACAATTCTATATAGTATTTGCATTCAAGCTATGCCCACCTTACTGATGTGGTATGTCACAGGGCATCTATATCACTTTAGCTTACAGTCCTCTATTCATAAAAACTGCTGATGCTGTATATTTTAAAAAAGTTTTCCTCTGGTAACAATACGGCCTTGCTATCCACCTGGTCAGACATAATGTCTTTTTGTAAAGTTACTTCTTCAAGGTTTCACATCAGTTCGAATACAATGGTGGATTCAATCTTCTAATACACATCTTTGCTCACTGTAACACTTTCCCACCAGCTGCATGCTATCTTAGTAACACATATACAAGGCCAAATCATCCCAGCAGGAAAGAGCAGAAGATTTCATTATTTCACATATTTAATTTCCTGACCCAGCAGATAATCACTTGTGAAAAGCATAAACATTAAAACTTGCTAAGCTAGCATCTGCCAGGGTCGGAGGTCAGTTTGCTTCAAGCCACACTGCAGTTTCAAAACTACTTACATTTACACATGAATTAATCCTTTCTGCTATATGATTAATAGAATAAAATGCATTATATACTACTTTGCTTTTAAACTAGCATTTCTCATATATTCAAATACACATTTTTCTAACAAACTTTGTTACAAGCTAATCAACTAATCAAAACTTTATTAAGAAACTAACTAAAATATGACTGACTAACAAAAAAGATCTACCAGTAGACATCTACCAGAATAAATTTAAATAAATATATAACTTTTAGCAAAAATCGCTTTCGTATCAAATATGTTTATATGTCAAAAACAAATCACAATATGAACATGTGTGTAGATGGGTCTACTTTTCTTTATTGCAATTACATAATCTTGAAAAAGAAAAGTACGGCGCCACTTTCATGAAAGTTCACTTCAACGAAACTGGACTTTCGCAAAAGCTGATTCAGCAAATCGGCAAAATAAAAAGAAATAAAGATTTTAAACACAGTTTTGCAGGGGGCAAGCCCCCCTGCACCCCCCCATGCACTGCTACTTTAATATACTAAGTTCGAGATTGCACTACAGTGGGGATAAGGAAGTATCCTTTTCCCCACTATAGTGCGATCTTGGAGTTAGTATATTTAAGTAGCGGTGATGTGGGGGGTGTAGGGGGAGTTGTCTCCCTTCAAAACTGTGTTTACAATCTTTAATTTTTTTTATTTTGCCGATTTGGTGAATCGGTTTTCACGAAAGTGTAATTTTGTTGAAGTGCACTTTCGCGGAAGTGGGCTCGACCTTCTGTTTGTCGACAAACTGTGTTTTCGACAAATAGAAATAGACCTGTATAGATATACAACTGAAAATCTAAGTAGGATGAAAAAATATAAAAATAATTGCTAAGATGGAAATAACGTAATGCAATTTCAGCTTAGCAATTATTTTTATGTTTTTTCATCCTACTTAGGTTTTCAGTTGTATATCGATACCCATGTTCATTCATATCATGATTTGTTTTTGGCACACATACCTGATGAAGTATTTAATTGATACAAAAGTGATCTTTGTTAAAAGTTGTTTATTTATTACTATTTATTCTGGTAGATGTCTCTTGCTAGATCTTTTTGTTAGTCAGTCATTTTTTAGTTAATTTGTTTCTAAATTAATAAAGTTTTGATTTGTTGGTTAGCCTATACAAATTGTGAATAAACTGATCTTAGATTGTAATTTGTCTCTAGCTTTCTAGGTTCAGTTTAAGTTGGCACAGTCTCTGATTATACTATGGTGTTAAGGGGAAGGGGGACTTGGCTAAAAGAATGATTTTAATGTTTTTATTCCTCTTAACAGAACCACCCTCTGTAACTACGCCCTTGTTCCAAACAACCTGATTTTATATAAATAAGGAATGTTTTTGATGCTTTTCATTACGCTCAACTAGAATCACTTGTTTGTATGTTTCAATAAAGGATCTTCTATTTTTAACTCAGCTATGGACTACCTACTATTTTTCTATTTGATTTTGTAGCATATATTTTATAGTTATATTTTAAAGTTCACTTTTTATTAAGTGAACTAAGTGCATGACATAATTTAGGAGGTGAGCATCACACCCTCCACACTGCAAAGTTTCTTCTTTTTTAAATTCAGAACAAAAGCACCCAGTGGTTTCATTTTTTTGTATTAAAAGATTGTTTGGTGACTTTGGTGCACACTGGTGGTTCTGTTTTTCTTTTCTTGTTGGTATGTGTGCCCTTTGTGGTTCATAGTATTTTTAGATGTCAAAAATTCTGGAGAAGACAAGGAGGTATACATTTACATTTGTTGCAGGTTATAAATTTAAGAAACTAGTAGTTATAGGTTTTATTTAGCACTGGAATAGAAACTAGGTCAGATGATGGACAATATCCAGTACTTGTGTCACACACTGGGGTTTGTTTATGATCTTTGTGATTCGAAAATAATTATTTTTACATGTGCAAAGTTGACTAGTGAGGTTTTGCACTGTAGCATGAAAAGGAAATTTCCACTTTAGAGAGCTGGTAAAGATGCACAGACAAACACCTTATTAGCTATTCATGACCATGACTCTGAAACAAAAACTGTGCTGTCAGACCTGATAACAGTTGTGTTTTCTCTACAAGCACTTGCATTGGGGTGACATTGGTGCCCCTCTGCATCGACACACACACACACACACACATGCACACGTACACACACATGCACAGACACACACACACACGCACAGACACACACACATATACACACACACACACACACAGTCAGCATCTCATATCTGCTTCCTATAGTGAGATCACATAGACAGACAACATGTATCCATTCATGCCCTTGCAGACATAGACACATGTCCACACACATACACTTGACTTTAATATCCTTATCTGCAGTTGTGGCATAAGCCATGACTACACCTGCAAGAGTGAATGGGTGAATACTATCAGAAGATGATCACTTTTCCTCCTAGAGAAAGAATGAACTCAGCAGAGTGGGAAAATAGGTCTTCCAAGTTGGTCTGGAACTACTGCCGTTTCTGTGCACAGCACATGGCTTATTAGTATTAGCACTCTCCCAGCCTATCGCATTAGCGTGTGGATTTCCCAACAAGACTGCTTCACCCACTGCCAGTGAAAAACCAGTCTCTGAATTGGAAAGACTTATTGTGAAGTGGAAAGCTTCCAAGTTATTCATCATTCTGATTATTGCTGCATTAGTCTTAGTTATATGGGCTGTATCCTGCACAGGGTACAGCAGCCAGCCAGTTTCCAGAGCTTCAAAGGCACCTTCCACATGCCCAAACCTTTATTCAATTTTTGATGAATAAAAGAAAAGGTTTGGGTTCAAAGCCCTTTAAATCTTTTCTGCTGCGGAAGAGCACTCATCTTGTTGGCTTTCAAGCATTGACAGTCGATTAATGCTTTTCACTGCTGGGCCTATAAATTTCCATTGGGGCTTAAACTTTCAATATTTATTTTTCTGTGACTGTTTAAACTAAACTTTTTCTGTGAACATTTAAAGATTAAAAAAGTGTTTTTATTTGACAGTCTTGTGACTGTTTACATTTGGGGAAAAAAGTTGTTAAAAATAATTTTAAAACTATTTTTCTGATGTAAACATTTTGCTATTTTACTTTTGGGGGGCTGGAGTAAATGTTTAAAGTGCCTTTTTTTGTGAAAAAAGTTGCCTTTCTATTACTTTACCTGTTTTACCAACCACTGCTGTTAGGCTTTCCCAGCAGTCATCATTTTGGCTTAATAATGGAACAGCCTACCAGTTCCTCAGTTCTTCCTTCTTCCAGCTCAAAAAGAAGAAAATTAATAAATAGCCTTTACCACTATAGCAGTCTGCAAAGTGCCTCAGCCACAGATAGGTGACACTGCTGTGGCCATTTCTTTTTTTTCAGACCTTTTTTTCTTTTTCCTTTGCTCTGTCTGTTGTAGTCCCTACAGCCATCATTGACTAGGGTTTATACAAGTCTTCTGCAACTGTTGGGAGTGTACTTGCTGGGCAAGGGAGAAACATTCTTGCCAGTCCTGGTAGAAAGGTCAGGGAATATATTTTTGCCTGTCCAGACTACTATGTATATTCCTAGGGATGTTTTTCCTGGCAAAATGAGTGTGCTTCAGAAATTCCTGTCAAAAAAAAAAACTTGGACATATTTTTTCTCCCATCTCATTCACTTTAGATGGGAGTGATTTATTCAACTTTGCTCAGGGTTCAGTTTAGGCTCTTTGCCCTTTCAGTTTAGCTGTTAAAAGTAAAGCGATTCTTCATTTTCTGAAGTGGTTCAAGTTTTTGAACCACAAAATGATTGTGAAGAGAGAGATTCTATTTTGTCTACTCAGGCTCAGACTATGAGGAGAATTTGGCTTCTGCAAGTCCTTTTGAAGGATTCTCTTTCTTTGAAACTATTTCCAGAATTAATCAGTTTTTTTCAGTGGGAACATGACATTCTACTGTCTCTGAAGAAGAATTATGATTTATTGCAACTAGATTTTCCAGAATCTACTCCATTTCCTCCAGTTCTTTCATTATTGGAGGATGTTTTTGTCACAGCGTGTAACTTGCCTAACACCTGACTAGCCGCTCCCCCCCAAAAAAAAAAGATTATATAAAATTTCTCAAACTTATACTTTTTTTATGTACTAATCCCAGATCAGATCAAACAGCTATTGCCATATAGACTCCAGGTGCTGTTAAACATCCGGTTAATACCAATCCCTATCTTTCTGATAAGAATGGGAATGCTTTTAATACATTGGGAAAAGTGTATTCCATTACAGTTGTTTTTAGAATTCTTAACTGCCAAGCTTGTATGTTAAAATTTATACTTACCTCTTTCAAGAATGTGAGAAATGTTATCACATCTGCTTCTTATTCTAAGGAAACAAACTTTTGTATAATCTAATTTACTTCTATATCTCATGTGACTATCCATTGTATGATGTACGCTTATGATTCAGATGATGCCACTTCCAGGGCTGCTGCTATTGGAATTTACAAAAGGAGGTGTACTTGGTTGCATACTTAAAACCTTCAAAGATGTCAAATCTGACATCCTGAATAATAGTTTTTTGATCTTCTTTGGCAGAAGTCCTCTAAAAGTGTGATGAGAGAGGTAAGCTGATTCTTACACTCTTTCAGAATTTTGTGACTTCCTTTTCCAAGTTTGCTAAGGGGTTTAATGCTACCCCTACAACCTTTTTCTAAAGTAAATTAAACAGACTCAGCAAGCTGCTGTTAAGCAAGCATTTAAATAACAATGATAGGGAGGTTCCAAAAACAAAGCAGGAACCCCCCCCAGAACAAAGGATAATCTAATAAGACTGAATGGCTATCTACAAGACTACCCTTCCTCTTGCTACCCTGGTAAACCCATAATCCTTTCAGAAAGTCTGAACCTCTTTTTCTCTCTTTGGCAACTTATAGTTTCCGATAGATGGGTTCTTAAAGTAAGCAGTCGGTTAATGGTGACAGTAGGATCATCTCTCTCCTTTTCAAGGGATCCAGACTTTTTTTTGTTTTTTTACTCTTTTCATTCAGCATCTGATGTCTCAGGTGGTAATAGGTGTTCCTCCTCCTGACTTAGGAGAAAAGTTTTATTCAGGAATGTTTCCTATGCCAAAGAAAATGAATCATGGAGACTAGTTCTGGAGCTTTCCTTTCTAAACCTGATAGTTCCCAGTTTCAAAATGTTATCCCTTCCCAACTTGTTAACCCTTCCTCTTCATTTAACTTTTCATGTGACCTTAAATTTAAAAGCTGCATATCATCGTATTCCCATAGATTCAGATTTCAAATGTTTCTTAAGGTTTTCAGTGTCTAGCTCACATTATTACTTCTCTGCATTACCGTTTGGTCTATCCACTGATCCAAGGGTATTCACAAAGTGTCTAGCTCCTGTGGTAGCCTACTGCAGACTGTGAGATATTCACCTTGTCTTTTCCAAAGTGTCTGGAATGTCTCACTTGGATGAGAGATCTCCTACACAGACTGGGGTTCCAGGAGAACATGTAGAAGTCTTTCTCACTCCTCAAAAGATAGTTTTCCTATGGTCTTTCCTATATTCCTAAGTTAAGAGATTTTCTTCCACAGGAAAAAAAAAACTGTATCTGTATTTATTCTGGAGTTTTTTTTTCCCACTCAGAGTTCTATCTCAGTAAGGGAGTGTCTCATGGCTTTTGGGATCTTCATGATCCCTCTAGCAAGACTCCACATGGAAAAATCCAGTTGTACCTAAAATCTGTATTGCCCCATTAGCAGCATTCCCTGACGTTCTAGTTTAGGGGTTAGTGAAATGGGAGATTTGTTGGTGGAGAGGCAAGATTTATTAGAATCCAGGTCTTCCATTTTCCCTTCTAGCTTTAACACAGTCTATAACAACAGACTGCTCAGACTTTGCTTGGGGAGCAGAGTCTATGGAGACAGACGTGCATGGTCTTTAAAGCAGAAAAGATAGACCAAAACACATAAATGTTAAACAGGTGTTGACTCTTCTAAATGCTCTCAGGTCTCTCAGTCATGTTTGGTCCCCAGGAACATCTTGAGTATTTACAGACATCATAGTGATGGTGTTACATAAACAAATGGGAGGACCGCACACAGACTAGCAGTGGTGGCCTGGGATATAACTTTTCAGCACAATCTCACTCTACAAGCATCAGAGCAAAACTGTGCACTGACAAACTGAGTAGGAACTAGGACATACCCTAATGAATGGAAGTCGAATCAGGTGGGGGTCTTCAAGGAATTGATCCAGCTGTGGAGATCATTTCAAATAGACCTTTTTGCCTCCACTCACCACAATCAGTTGACAAATTTCTGCTCTAGGATTCCATGCAAGGAGGAATGGAAGATAATTTTTTTTTTGTTTGTTTTCCTTGGACAGGAATGCTTCTAAGTGCTTTTCCACTAATATACAAAGTCATTCTGAAGATTCTGAAAGACTCATCAAAGATCATTGTGATGACTCCCTTGTGGCCTGGACAACAGTGGTTCTCCCTTCTGTTGGAAATGGTTGGGATCAGTTACCACAAATATCCTCTTAGACTTGACCAACTCACAAAGGGCAAGGGGTGTTGATAATTAACTGCCTAGATAATAGAATTTTAATACCTTTTATGTACCTATTTTCTCAGAATGTGCAGCAGGTATTAAAAGCGGCACGAAAACCTGCTACTAGAAAATCATATATTAGTAAATGGGAAAGATTTTCTAGCTGATGCCAAGACAAGAGCATCGCTCTTTCTAGGATAGTGTTTCTCTGGTCCTTTATTATTTGTGTGAGTTACTGTCCTATGACCTGTCTCACTTTTTCTATCAAGGTTCATTTTCAGCTTTTTCAGCATGTCTGCCAATGGATCCCCCTATTTCTATGCAATCTTATGGAAGACTGTTTTTGAAAGTGGTGGTTTGGTAAAAAGACTCCTAGAAAACTGGTAGCTCCACCTCCAGATCTTAATGTTGTGTTGAAAAAAACTCTTGCTCCATTTGAACCATGTCATCAGACTTCTTAGGTTCTTAACATAAAAAGTGTTACTGATTGCACCGACTTTTGCAAGAGGAGTATCTGAGTTTCAAGCTCTTATGGTGGCTGGTGGGCCAGCTTATCTCATTTCTATATAGGGTTTTCTTGAGAACTAATCCTTCATTTATGCATAAAGTGGTATCTGAGCTTACATTGAGCCAAGCTATCTATCGCAGTCTTCTTTGCATAACCTAAAAACAAGGGAGAGATGATGCTCCATTCCTTGAATGTCCAAAGATAACTCTGATATTATCTTGACAGAACAAAATCTTTAGGAACTCTGATCATTTGCTCATTTCTTGTGAAGGTAGGAAAAAAGGACAACCTGTGCCAAAGCAGACTGTTTCCAAATGGTTGTCCCATGCTATTGTCTTTTGTTATACCCACAACAACAATGCAATTTTAGCAGGTTCAAGGCTCATTCTAATGGGGCCTTGGCTTCATCTTTTGCTTTGTAAAATGGGTTGGATTCTTCATGCAGCAGCAACATGGTCATCTGTGCATACCTTTACAAAGCACTATAAACTAGATGTCTTCTCCAGGTCTAGGACAGACTTTGCTGGACCAATAACCAGGGGTTCCTGGACTCTCATCTCTCCTCCTCCCCACCAGTCAAAGCTACGTGATTTCCACATAAAGGTAAAGTTACTGCTGCAGTGATCATACTGATGAACAGCAGATGTTCATATGATCACTACTGCAGTATGCAGTAGCTGCTCTCTCCCTCCATCCTCCTTATTTTTCTTATTTTTTATTTTTCTATTTTTTTTTTTTTTTTTTTTTTTGCCAAGGTCAGGGTCTATATTTTTATTATCTTAGCATTAACCTTTTCAGAGCCTTAGCCACCCTCTCTATCTCTTGTCATGAAAGCTCTAAAGGGCTTGACACCCAAACCACTTCTCAACTCAGCTTGAGATGAATAACAGTTTGGGCATGTGGAAGGTGTGCTTGAAGCTTTAGAAGCTGGCTGGCTGTTGTATTTGTGCAGGATACAACCTATATAGCTAAAGCTACTGCAGCAGTGATCATTTAAGCATCTACTTTCATGATATGTTTACTTACACAACTGTACTTTACAGCTAATGCATTGTGCATTGTGGTAAACCTTCCTGAATCTTGTCTGATCTCTTACAGCATTTTATAAAAACTGGACTTATCTTTAGTTATTTGCAGACAAACTATCATTCTTCATTGTCTATTTTTTAAATGTATTATAAAACGTATTCTCCTTGAACTCTAATATCTTAAAACGATCAGTCCGTTTAATCTTCTCTAGATGTCTCTTTCTCATTAGTTGCTTACGTCAGTAACATTAACAAATGCAATCAAAATGTTTTACAGTTTTCTTTATTTTATCCTGATATCAAACAGTATCACTATCATAAAGCAACAACTGTATCAGTATAAAGAAGATGCAAAGTACTATCAGGCATATATTCTCCCAAATCAGGCATTAACATACCTGAAGGTTTGAACTAGGCAGTGAAATTGATAAGATGTTTTCCTACACTTTGATGCTTATCATAGGAATCAGTAATTTTTAGTGTATGCATAGATCTAAGAAACTTAAGATGGCAAATATTCACAAATATTTATTAGTTTGCAGCAGTTCGGCACTGAAGAAATGTGATGCTGACTTGTAAAGCTAGTAACACAACTGGCTTACATTAATTGGTATGATCACTCAAATTCATATCGCAATGCTTTACATTTTAGTGTGCATGGTCCCTTGTTTGCAGCTCCTTTTTCAGAGCTTTCAGAATTTTGTTCCTACAGTCTGGTAGAAGGAAGTTGTGGTGATGGTTTTTAAGAGTGGGTACAACTACTTCAGTTGACAATTTCTTCCAAATCAGTTTGACTTATATTATGAGCAAATGATTTGAATGCATTTCAGGTGTGTTTATTAATAAGGCCATCTCTTCAGGACTGGACATTTATCAGCACGGTTTCATAGAAGGTCAGTTCTGCTTTGCTAACTTGATACATTTTTATTAGTCAGTTTAGCAAGTGTTGGATCAGGAGATTAGGGTAGACACTGTGTACTTGGACCTGGCCAAGGCAGTTGATTCTGTTCCATATGCTAACATACTGAGCACTTTGCATCAAATTAATATCAATAGTTATATCATTAGGTAAGTACGTAACTGGCTGCAGAGAAGAACTTGTACGGTTAAAATTAAAAAGGAACGTTCAGATTTAAAAAAGCATGCAAGTAGGTGCCCTACAGGGATTGGTAATACAGCAACATCGGTTTACTATTTTACGTCATTTTCCAGCTCAGCTTGCCAATGATACTAAAGTGGTAACTGTTTCTAGCTTGGATGACCAGTTTAAGATGCAAGATTTTATGGGCAAATTTGAGATATAGTCTAGTACTAAAGTTGTGGATTTCAGTGCGAAAAAATATAGGGTTATTCATTATGGAGCTAATAGCCCCACATAGCCATGTGCTTTGAATACAGTTTAGGAAAATGTGGTTACTATGTGAGATTTAGGACTAGTAATGGATTTAAAAATTACCATTTGAGGGTTTTTATTAGGAAATAATAAATGGCTATCAAGGACATTTTGCAAACTATCATTAGTAGGGACAAAAAGGTATTATCGCCTTCTCATAAAACAGTGGCTGAATCTTACATTCAGTGCTTTATGGCTGTTTGTTCCCATAGCTGATGGTGGAAAACCCAGTGTTATGAGCAACCCTTTCAATAATATAAAATGTAAAATAGTTCCCTTGATGAAGTGAAATATGCCGATAAAGGGCATTAATAATTTTTTCTTATTAATCTAATAAACATATTCAAACATTCTGTCAAATAATCTCCTCTGAGAATTGTTGACATAAAGCTGTGTACACTATACCCCTAGTTTCACAGTTAAATTTACCTCACATTCTAATAGAAACGCCATTAATATCAAACAATTCCCCCATATGTATATGTTTGTAAAAGGCACATCACCCACATTTACCCATATAGGGTGGAGAAACAGTTTGTACAGCTCGTATATATATTTAAGTTTTTAAAGTTAAAACCCTTTTTAAAAACAAAACCAGGTTTCTCCCCCCACCAGTTTTTCTCTCACTGTATGATCTTCATTCATGATGACCCAATTTTTAGTTCTGTTATTATTTATTTTATTTTATTTTACATTTGTTGGCCGGGCTAGTCTAGCTGAATATATGTCCATTTTCAGTAGAGGCCCGGGGAGAAAAGCTCCACACAGTTTAAACAATGTTAACATCAACAACAAAAAAAATATTTATAATTTTTAAACATTTACTAACAGTGAGACTGTCAGTTACGAGTACATAATGAAGGTAACGTATATTTTAATAGGCTTAGAATAGTTAATAAGAAGGTACATTTATGTGTTGCTAAAGAGTATTAGTTGAAAGAAAGAAGTTAGTAAAAGTGTTGATATAGATAATAAAGGAAGATAATGAAAATATATGGAGAGGCTGTTAGGTAATGTGTGTAGTAGTGATATGAGTCACTTTAAAAAAAATGCAGTACTAGCAAGGAGTGTGAGGAGAGGAAGCATGGTAGTATCTAGAATAAAATAGAAATAAAGAAATATGGATAAGATAAGTTAGTGAAAGAGTGGGTTCAGAGATGAGAATTTTAAATGAGTAAGTCAACAGTAGATAGGTTGGTCAGTCTGGTTTAGAACAGGGGCACATCCAGTGTGTTTTTAGGAGGAGTTTAAGCCTGTTTTTAAATAGAGTAATTGAGGGAAGTGTGGTCAGTTCAGATGGAAGTTGATTCCATGTTTTTCCAATGGTAACAGAAAATAGAGAGTCTCCTGCTCTATTGTTTGATTTTTTGATGTATATAAGAGATTTTTGTGATGATCTTAGGGATGTAAGGTTTACATAGGGGTGGATAAGATTTGTTAGGATGGGTGTTTTTTCAGGTTGATACAGAATTTTGTGGATGATGGTAAGTTGATTATATTTCAGATGCTGTTGAAGTTCAAGCCATCCAAGTAGCTTAAGATTAATACAGTGATGAGTTCTGTAAGGGCTGCCTGTGGCAAATCTGGCTATGTTATTAAATGAGTTTTCTAGTTTTTTAAGGTTATTTTTTGACAGATTGGTAAATATGGGTGAAGCATAAAGAAGGGTGGACATAAGGTGAGTGTGGGCAATGGTAATTCTAGTTGCAGGAGTAAGGAAGGATTTGATCCTATAGAGAGAGCCTATTTTTTATTGGTAGTTTTCAGAATGTTGTTGATATGGGCATCAAAGTTTAGGTTATTATCTATGTTGATACCTAGCAGTTTGGTAGTTTGATCTTGGGTTATTAGTGTACCGTCACGAGATGATAGAGAGAAGTCTGTTGGTGGAGATTTACTGGTAGGTGTGAAAAGGAGAAGTTTGGGTTTTTTGGGGTTTAGTAAGAGGCAGCATTTTGTAAACCATAGTTCTACAGAATTAAATGTGTCTTGAGATAGGGAGTGAAGATGAGATACAGATGACGCAGTGCATATTAGTGTAGAGTCATCTGCGTATTGGATGCATGTGGCTTGGGGAATTACTTGGTGTAGATCATTAATGAATATAGAGAACAGAAGAGGGCCCAGTTTGGAGCCTTGAGGAACTCCAATGTTAACTGGTAGCTGAGTAGAGAGAGTGTTTTTCCATAGTACAGCTTGATGTCTGTTATTTAAGTAGGAATGGAACCATTTAATGGCTAGTGTGTCGAGTATTAAAAGTATTATTTCTGTCACAATTAAAAGTTAATATCAAAGCCATGGAAAATTTTGAAAATTTCTGGGTATAAGAAGACTCAGAAAAAAGACGTAACATCAGTGAGTGTGTGCAGAACTTCAAATCCTGAGACAGGCTTAATACAAGCAGAAGCTTCTGCTACTGTAAAGCCTAAAATAGGACAAAATGATTACTTCGTCTTTTAAAAATCACTTCATGTTTTGACGTTATCAATGAACTCTAAGGGATAACCTCATTTGGAGAACATATTACTCAGCAATTCACATTCAGATAAGTCTTCAAAAACTATAATCATGTGGGCTGCTTTAACCAATTGCCCTTTTTAAGTGGAATTTTTCTGACTAAGGTGGTGAGAGCTGTTAAAATCCAAACACTTATTAGAATATGTGGGTTTGGGATAAATCTTGGAAATCAGCAGCAATGAACGGGATTCTTCTCTAATAACACATCCAAAAACTGAATGTCTTTTTCTCCATTTAATATAATCCATAAATTACAATATACTTGCTTTATCATGCTTTATGTAATCCACCTATGCACCCCATTGTGGATGCTCATCAGTCAGATACTACTCCCCTTGCTAAGTTTTTAGATTTTAAGCTAAAATACCTCTGAAATTGTGAGAAACATTTATGCATTGACTCTTGGGATTTTTTGAAACATTGTAATAAATTGATATTCAATGATTCCTTCCATTTTCTAACATTGGATGTTAAACAGCTGTATTACATAATTCCACACAATTTAGGAATTTTATGGTTTGCAGATTTTTTTTATCTAGAAAAGGAATGAATCAAGATCTTGTCAATTACTATGAAGAAATTCTAGAAATTGTTCTGAAAAATGACATTTTTAAAAACGACATTTTTTTTTTGAAAATTAATTTTATGTCCAAAAAAAACATGTTGCAATGGGGGCCATCTGTGGGGAGTAACGAATATTGTCATGTTAGAATGGGAGTGTTAATTTCTCTTTAATAGTGAATGGTTTGAAGCATGTGAAGTATATCTTAGGTACTTGGACTATATATTTATTGTCTGGAAATATGATAAAACAAGTAAATCGGAATTTATGGATTACATTAATAGTACAAAATATTTCTTAAAGTTATCACATGATACTGGGGAAAAAGACATTCAATAGATGTGTTATTAGAGAAAGATCACATTCATTGCTGCTATATTTCCAAGATTTATCGTAAACACACATATTCCAATAAGTTTTTGCATTTTAGCAGCTCTCACCCCCCCCCCCCCATCAGAAAAAAAATCTGTTTTAAAAGGGCATTTAGTTAGAGTGGCCTATATGATCACAATTTTGAAGACTTTTTATCAGAATGTGAATTATTGAGTAATATGTTCTCCTACATAAGTTATCCCTTAGAATTAATTGATAATGTCAAAAATGAAGTGGTTTTTAAAAAACAAAGTAATCATTTTTCTCCCTTGTTAGGCTTTACAGTAGCAGAAGCTTCTGCTTGTATTAAGCCTGTTCCTAGTTTTGAAGTTCTCCACACACTCATTGAAGTTCCTTCTTTTTCTGAGTCTTCTTATATCCAGAATTCTTCTTCAAAATTTTCTATGGGTTTTATATTAACCTTTAATTGTGATAGTTCTGTTATTAAAAGTATTATTTCAAAAAACTGGGTCATCATGAATGAAGATCGTATGATGAGAGAAAAAGTGGGAGAGAAACACAGTTTTGTTTTAAAAAGGGAATTAACTTTAAACATTTAATTGAATATATATAAGCTGTACAAACTGTTTCTAAACCCCATATGGGTAAATGTAGGTGTTGTGCATTTTTGCAAACATATACATAAGGGAGAATTGTTTGATATTAATGGTGTTTGCTAGAATGAGAGGTAAATTTAACTGTGAATCTAGATGTATAGTATGTGCAGCTTTATGTCAACAATGCTCAGCCTTGTACATAGGTAAAACTGAGTGGAGATTACGGGACAAAATGTATGAATATTTTTATGAGATTAATAAGAACAAAGTGACTAATGCCCTTTATCTGCATATTTCAGGTCATCAAGGGCACTATTTAAATTTTGTATTATTGAAAGGGTTGCTCATAACATTAGGGGTGGGGCATGGGCATTCTATCTGGAAAAATGGGAGTTGTATTGGATACTTTTCTTAAATGCTGTAGGCTGGCCTGGTCTTATTGATTTGGCTATTATTGGCTGCCTTTTAAAATTAAGATGATAATTGGAATTTTTTCCATCACTGAGAAAATCTCTTTTAGGGAAACTGTAACTGAAATAATGCAACACTTTGAATGGGAATCTAAGCAGGTGTCTGATGTACAAAAAATATACTATCATTTGCTGTAGGTAGGGGTTCCAGGGCCTTTTCGTGTCCCTCTAGTCTTGGAGGCTTCTTGGATGTCTTTGCATCCACTTCTACGTCTCCTGATTCCCAGCCTCCAGCACTCAAAAAGCCTGATAGGTTTTATAGTTTACCTGAGAACCTTAAGTCTCTATACAAAAATCCTGTTATCTGAGCTATCTGCTTTCTCTGCCTCTATAGCAAAATAGACAAACATACAAAGTTTCTGCCAGCAGTTAATATTTTGTCATCTGACAGAGACAGAAGGGCCATAAAAAGGTATGGTAAGAAGACTTTACACCTCTGCCACTCTTGCCTTCAGAGCAAGTTACCAGACTTAAATGACAAAATACATTTTGTCTATTTTAGGAGACTTAAATAAGGACATGGCTAACCATGACATTCAGTAATAAGGAGACTCTGGGCTTCGGCAAGCTACACAAGTCGCTAGACATTTCATTAAATTCAGCTAGAGTTCTGCAGCGACTTCTTCCAGGGCTACTGCTACTGACTTCAGTCCACCCCTAAGGATGTCTAGGCCAAGCTCTTTGGTTTGTCTCTTCACAAGTATTTTTAATTTGGACCCTCTGCAGCAGACCCTTTCAAGTCTCTGCAAGAGAAGGTAGAAATATGACATCATAATTCAAATAATAATTCGAATAATGATGCAAGACTTGAAACATTTTTCTCTAATCACTTCCTAGATATCAAAGAAATTACAAAGCTAAGCCCGCTTCCTTTGCCATCGAGGACAAGAAACCCTCTCAAAAGGGCAGGAAGCATTCCAGGAAAAGATTTAATGACAAATCTACTACACACTCCAAGTCTGGAAAAAGTCATTTTCCAGACAAGTCAGCCTATGTCATGCCACCCTCTTCCTTCCTTGCTTCAGGAATTTCCTAGTCATAAAAAGCTAACATTGCCCCTTCTATCCTGAGAATTCATCAGTATTTCATAATGGGTATTATCCATCATTCAGCAAGATTACAAGGTATCCTGAAGGGAAGTTCCATTACCAAGGGGTATTCCCTCTCCTCCTTTCAATCAAAATCACCTCCCTCCTCCTCTCTTACAAGGTCTTTTCCATCAGGGTACCATCGAACTGCTACCACACTAGCATTTGGGAAAAGACTATTATTCAAAACTTTTTCTGGTCCCCAGAAAACAGATCACTTGGAGACCCATTCTGGACTTATTCCACCTCAACACCTTTCTGGAGGTACCATCTTTCAAGATGCTTCAGTGAAAACATTTCTTCCTTTCATCCTTCCTTGAACCTTTTTGGTCTCCTTGGACTTGAAGGATGCTTATACCTGCACATTTCCATTCATCCCACCTGCAGAAAATTTCCGGTTTTCTGCCTTTTTATCACACTTTCAATTCTCTACTTTACTCTTTGTTTTATCTACCACTCCCAGGGTCTTCACAAAGTACCTCACCCCAGCCATTGTCTTTTGCAGAACCCAGGGAATACAGATTTTGCCATACCTGGATAATCTCCTTATCCAACATCTACATCTCAGTTTCACAGTCTCACTTCTTTGGGATTCACCCTTGATATAAAAAAATCTCTATCACCCTCCCAGGATCTAGTTTTCCTGGGTTAATGACAGGATACCAATGTGATGATTTCCCAAGAGAAGGTTCAGTCCCTCTCCACCTTCTTCCAGTCCTTTCTCTCTCTTCCAGTCCTTTCTCCCTCTTCAGTCTTCTCCTACTAGAGAGATTCTAAGAACCATGGGATTCATGGCAGCAGCCATTTCTATGGCACCCTTCGCCAGGCTACTCATGCAAAAGATTTAGTGGTACCAGAAATCACTTTGGTCCCAGTATTACCATCCAGTGGACTTCCAAATGCTCATTTTCTCTTTCTAAAGAAAGAGGTAAATTGGTAGAGTTCTCAAATCCAGCTGAATCTGGGCCTTCCTTTTGCCCATCTGCTCTCAATGAAGAACTGCACATAGATGCATCAAATCTGGCTGGAGAGCCTGTACAGACTCTTCATCAATTCAGGGTCATGGTACCCCAGAGAGATGGGGAGCACATTACTGCAAAGAAATAAGGGCTCTTACTCGAGATCTTCAGATGTTTCCTCACATATGGAATCCAGGAGCTCTCAGCATTTTCACAGACAACACCACATGAATGTGATATGTCAACAAAATGGGTAGGGAGGATCAAGTCCTACCAGTTGTGCAAGCAAGTTTTACTGGCATGTGATCAGGTTATAAAGTCAAGTCTGTCCATACAGGTGGTTTATATTCCATCTAAATGCAATATACTCTAAGATCCTCTAAGTAAGTCTATGTAAGACCCTCAGAAATGGATGCTAAACAGGAAGGGCTTCCTAAACATAATCCACAGATGGGATATTCCTCAAATAGAACATTTTGCCGCCATTTAACACTGACAGCTGAAACTATTTTGCTCCAGGACTTGCTGTCTCTGGGCCTGGAGGATGTACCCCATGTCCTTCTGCTGGGAGGGGAAGTGCCTCTGTCTTTTCCACCTCTTTCTCTAATCCCAGAGGTTCTAGTGAAGATCCAGTGGGATAGCCTAAAAATCTTGCTGCTGACTCCCTTATGGTCTATGCACCCCTAGTTCCCCCTTCTTTTTCACCTAGCCAGGGGCCATAACTACAAGTTACCCTACAAAGTGGACTTACTCAAAAAGAAAACATCTCTCAGATTCATCCCAATTTACAGGCTCTGAATCTGACTCTGTGGATGACAGAATTTTAATCCCTTTCAGACACCGATTTTCTGAGGACCTGTTTCAGATGCTTCAGGAGTTGAGAAAATCCACCACTAGAAAGTTTATTATCTCCAAATGTATAGTTAGACTTAGGCCAGTTGGACCAGCTTGACCCAATAAGGCCCCACTCCCTTACAGGGCCCCACTGTATGTTAGGGTCATTATGCAAAGTCCAAGGCATTTCCTTCTGGTAGTCTTGCTCCTGTAGTGGTAGGTACAAGACTTGTTAGTGGAGTTAACAACTTTTCTTTGTCATACATTGCACTAGTGGTTAGTCCAGTATTATTGGTAACCACAGCTCCATGCCTCTTGTATGCCTGACTGTCCCATAGTAGTCTGTCTCTGTTGTTTGTGCTCAACAGGGTTTTTAACCAAAAGCCGATCAGATATATAATCTGATTAGTTAATGCAATGTTCTATTATCTCAGAAGATTAGTTGAAGAAAGAGAGGTAGTATGTGTTTTCTTTTATTTCTCTTGCAGACATGAAATTTATGATTGTTAATAAGTACTGTTACAAGAAATAACTGTGGAATAGACTGCCTCAGTCAGTATGAAAACAAACACTGGTAAACATAAAAAAAAAAAATAAAAATAATATACTGTGATGTGAGGCAACTTCTAATAACTAGGACTTGTGATATAATGCTAGTAATTCAGCATTGTGGTAGAGATAGGCTTGCTGCAGTCATAGACAAGAACAAAATGAACCAAGATAAGTGAAACATGAGGTGCTTGTGTACAGAGTGGTGGGAGGTAGAGGTGGACTGGAAAATGATTCACTTAGCTGACGGTGGAAAACCAATAACAGAAACAGTTTGACTCGTAAATGTACTACAGGGGTATCAGAGATTCAGGGTCACATACAAAGTGTGTGTTTGTGTGCGTGTTGGGGGAGCAAGCATAAATTTAAAGCTAAAAAGTGTTTGGACTAGAACAGGGAGGAGTTCTGGGGAGAAGAGTGTACTACAGAAAGGTGAACAAACTGTGTGTCTTTATTTAAGATTTCCCTAATGCATGTGTTATTAAGGCATTATGACTTCTTACCACCTATCAGAGCATGATGTATAATCATCCCTCTGAATTATCCTTGCATGTAATCTTTACTGTTGCCTTGAGAGCTGGCAGTGATAAAGATCTGCATATATTTATCCACTTACCCAGTTTAACAAATAATTGAGTAAAAAAAAAAAAATTAAAAAATAGTGTTAAGTGTGGAGTCCTGTGTGAGCAATTCTGTTTCCAAGAACAGGCCAAAGATGATTATTACTCTTATACTGATGAGTAGTCTGAGAAAGTTCAGCAGTTTTATGCATTTTATAGAAGCACGGTGAGTGTAACAAGGTGTGAGAATTAACAACATTACAGAGCAAGTGAACTGCGGTGGTGGTGCTGCGGTAGCGTTGCCGCTTTACAGTAAGACGTTGTCCTGTTCGATTCTCAGCTAGAGCGTCTTCTGTTTGGAGACATGCGTGAATGGGCGTACCTTTGTTGAAGGTTGTGCATCATGGCCGGACACTCTGCACGTAAAAATCTACTGACAATCATTAGCGGACCGGAGTTCCGCTGTGGCGACCCCTAACCGGGAAAAGCCGAAAGACACAACAACAGAGCAAGTGAATGAAATAGAAGGTCATGAAGGAACAGATGGGTAATATAAGATCAAAATGTGTAATGGAAGTTAGACATTTTTCATGTTCTTTTTGAGGACCCAGTCTTCCTAAATCCAAGTGCAGCCATACTGACTCATTTTCCCAGTACTTCTAGGTGTCTCAGGACATTGGTCATGGAAGGTGACTGTTGGATGATGACAAGATGAGATCTTGCCAGGTTTCATGCTTACAAATGGGCCTGCTTTACAGTAGCAAGGTTCCCCTGGGATTACCTAATTTACAATGGTAGTTTGTATTTATTTAATGTTTGTTAAACAATGAAGAACACTGATTAACTTAGACAATGTTCAGGCTCAGTCAATAAAAAACAACCAAAGAAACAAACTTTAATTAATATCAATACAGCAGTGGTAATGCAAGAGCAAGCATTCAGAGAAGTTTGTCAGGATAACCTGTAGACAAATAAACACAATAATAAGTAGACATGCTAGAAGAATTCAGTCAGTAAAACAGGCAAGAAGAGTACGTGTACTCTGGCTTAATATCATATAATATAATGTTTCTTTGGAGAAATGTATATACAAAGAACAAAGCATTTACCATATGTACAATTATTGGGCACTGGATATGAAGGAGAGTAATGCATGAGTCAAATTAGGGGAAGAAGGCAGGCAGTAAAAAAAGAAAAAAAAAGAAAAAAAAATGTGGACAAGGTAGAAATGTACAGCCACTCCTACCCAGATTAAGGAGATTCAGGCAAAATTATTGAAGTTTGGGGAAATGTTTACAGTTAAACCAGAGTATATCAACCTATTGACAGAGGACCTCAGTACCTCATCATATAGGCCCCATATAGTGTGCCTAAGTGAGTTAAACAGACCCAGGCAGAGGAACTAAAGGTGTTCTTGGCTCTGGGGATTATAGCAAAGTCCATTAGTTCACTTTTGTTTTAAACACGTCGTTAAGACAAAATATAGGCTAATAAGTGTACTATTTTAAGTTTAATAATCAGAAATAGCACATATTCCTTATACCTAAACTGAAACAGTCTTAAGTTCAAGAAGCAAGCAAGTATTGGGAGCAGTGGAGTGGTAAATGGGGAGCTAGTTAAGGAGCCTCACCAAAATGGTCCAAATTGGGCTCAGTAAATTGCTAAGAATGGCCCTGTCTAAACAGAAAGGATCATCTATCTGTGTGTTAAAAAGACTGAAGACCCCCTACAGATGGGGGTTCCTACAATTTTGTCTTACTTTTATGAGTTCCTCAAAACAAGACTAGCCAATTCTATAAAGGCACACTTGTCTGCAATTTCTGCCTGCATGCCAGTTAATCCCCCCTTGCTCTCGAGATTAAAGTCATGCAATTTCTAGATGATGTCCTACATCTGATTCCATCTAGTAGGGATACCTCCCCTTAGGATCTCAACTTCATTGTGAGGAAAATTCCTTTGCCACCTTTTGAACCAGTGGCTTCTGCCTCCCTAAAGTTTTGTATTTGAAAAATTAATTTACTGATAGCCATTACTTCTGCTGGAAGGGTTTCTGAGTTTTAAGCCCTTATGGCCATCCATCCTTTTCTTATATTCCATAAGGATAGGGTCTCTGTTAGGGATAACCTTTCTTTCATGCCCAAGAGCCAATGAATTGTCTCTCAATCAGGCTATACATGTACTTACTTTCTTTGTAACCTGCAGACCAGGAGTGAGAGGGTTCTGCACTTCCTGGATTTATATAGACAACTGAGATTCTAAAACACATCAGGAAAACAGAGCAGTTATTTGTTTCCATCCAGTAAGACAACTCAGCCAGTTTGGTCTTAAAGACAGGCAATTTCCAAATGGATCTCTAAATTCATCTCCTTCTGATATTCCTAGTATTGCAAGTCCTTGTCTTCACCTGTGAAAACACACTCCACCAGAGCAATATCCTCCTCTGAGCCTTTCTTCAAGGTCGTTGACTCCAGAACCTTTCTGAAAGTAACTACCCTGTCCTCTGTGTGCACACACTCTAATACACTACACAGTAAATATTTTTTCTAGGATCTGGACTTTTTTCCACATTCATACTTCTTGGATTAGTAAATAGTTCTTCTGTCCCCGGCCCATCCACCCTATCCAACTGTTATGCTTTGGGAATTAGCCATGCTGGAATATTGCAACAGTTATCTGAGAGAGGACATACAGTTGTGTAAGAACTTACCATAACAGTAGATGTCCTACTTATCACATTTGCCGTATTACATCCCTCACTTCTTCCTCCTACCTGTTTGTATTTATCTCTATGTACCTTGTGGTGTGAGGAGGAGCAGTTCCTTCAACCCCTCTTTTTAGCTGACCTTGTTATTTCTTTGTTCCATTTACTGAGGCTTTTCCATAGTCTCCTGGCTTTAGATAGTCTGATGATCTTGCACTATGCCTGCTCCTGTACCCCTGTGCTCACAGGCATAGGTCATACATCAGACGTATGAGCATGTGGAAGGTTTTGGCTTTGCTACCCAACCTGGATATCTGGTTACCTTAGCAAGATAACCCATAAGTATTGAAATATTGCAATAGTGATGAGTAGGATATCCACTGCTATGGCAAATTCTTAACAACTGTACTTTACTGATGTCACACAGAAAATAGATTAGCATGCTACAAAATTAACAAGCATTTCCTTTGTTTATGCATAAGAGAATGGAATGGCATAATCAATTGATAATTAAACGTTAAATATTTGCTTAGCAAAGTAAATGTAGAAAGATTCTTCTTTGGTATATTAATTGATCTCAGAGTGTTTAAATTTTTCAGAAACACATTTGCTTCTCAAATTTTAAATATTAATTGTGGTCCAAAATTCACTGTAATACCGTTAGCCAAACTTCATAGAATATAGAGTAAAATTTATATTTTCCTGTAGAGTGCTAACAGTCTTACTGATGAGTGGCCACATCCTCCATTCACTTTGCCTGATTAGCACACACTAGTATCAGTACTTTCTAATCACCGTTAGATCTGTGCCACAAATTTTCATGCTACATCCTTAACCCAGCTAACTTTTTCACTGGATAGACATAGTTTGATAACTAGTCATGCTCAGCAAACATAATCTTCCCATTAAAACACAAACATTGGGCCTATTTCAAAAACTACATGCTATGACATTAGACTTATGTCTGTATTTGGCAGAACAAAATCAGACCTGGTGACAAGTATACAACAGCATTAACTCGTTTGTGGAACAAACTCTTATTTAAAGTGTCCCACTAAGACAGAAACACAGGACAAAAGTTAAATGCTTTTCTCATTTCAGATATTATACATATTTTACCTTATAAAAAAGCTTCTCTCCAAACTTAAACCTTGCACCAATGCCCCCGACAACATTCCTTCCTCCTTCTTAAAAATGGTTTCTGACGGTATTGCTCTCCCTATCAGCATCCTGATAAATAGATCACTACTTGAGTCCTATGTACCCATACTGTGGCATTCTGCATTTATTCTACCACTCCACAAGGGTGGTAAAAACTGTAATGTTTCCAATTTCCACCCTATAGCTATCCTCTCACCAATCTCAAAACTTCTTGAAAATGCATACACCTGCAGCTTATGCCATTCCTTACTGAACACCAGCTACTCTCTCCTACCCCAACATGGCTTCCATCCTGGACACAGTACCAACACAGCTCTGCTATCCTTCTTACATTCTGTCAATCTAGCTTGAAACTCTGGTAAAATAGTTTCAGCTGTTCTACTAGACTTATCTAAAGCTTTCGGTACCATCTCCCACACCCATCTATTAAATCATCTATCAAATCTCTACATCTCCCAAAAAACTCTTTCCTGGTTCTCCAGCTATCTTTCTGACAGGTCCCAAGCTGTCAAATGGGGCCAGGCCTCCTCCATTTTCCTCCCCACCCCTACAGGAGTACCTCAAGGTTCCATACTAGGCCCTTTGCTATTTAACATCTTTAGTAACGATTTCTACAAAGCCATACCCTATACCAAAATTGTCCAATATGCAGAAGATTCCACTTTGATCTGCTGCGCCTCTAACCTATCCGATCTTCAGTCTCTAACTCAAACTGCCTTCTCAACTACTGAAAACTGGATGCACCAAAACCACCTCTCACTAAACACTAACAAAACAAAGATTCTTCTATTCACTCCCTCAAAATTCACTCCCATTGATAAAAACTCACTTCAAATTACCAGCCTTAACAATTCCATTATCGAAGTTGTTCCCTCTGCCAAACTCCTGGGAGTCACCATCGACGAACACTTAAAATTCAATACTCACATCCAGCTTAACATCAAGAAAACCCACATAAAACTTGGCCTCCTCTACAGAAACAACCACTTCCTCACTCCATCCACCAGACAAACTTTGGCCACTAACTATCTCCTCCCCTCTCTTTTGTATGGCACTCCTCTGCCTACCAATCTATCTTCCACACTCACCTGCAAACTGGACGTGTGCTACAACAAAATCTCCAGATTCGCTACCAAGGCAAAATCCTCCTCCCATCACTGCACCTCCCTACACTCTTTAAATTGGCTTGAACTCCCTAATCAACTTGACTTTCTCCAAATTGTCGCAGCCCACAAATTATTATTATTCCAACCTGCCAGATGCCTGCATTATCTAATATCCTACAACCATATACCCCCCTTAGACCCATTCAATCTACTCACCAAAACCTTATAACTGTCCAAAAACTCAAGTGCCCAGCTGGTCAGCTTCTACTCTCCTTTTCACTAGCCAAAAAATGGAATGCCCTGCCCTCTACTCTGAGGACCTGTGACAATCCTCACACCTTCAAAACACAACTTCATTCTTACCTTTTTCTTTACAGGAAATGTAACTGCACTCTTCAACTCATACCTCCCAAGCTCTGTTCCTCCTTCTCTCCTGGCTAACCTTCATACCTTCCTAATTTCTCTCATATACTTAGATTATAAATGTAACTAAACAGTAACATCCAGCCTTTATGCTATATGCCTGTCTTTCTCTTGAAAAATGTTTAATAGTTTGGCTGTCTTTACTGAATGATAACTCTTTTGACTGTAATACTATCTGTTGATTGTTATACTACCTGTTGATTGTTATACTACCCGTTGATTGTTATACTACCCGTTGATTGTTATACTACCTGTTGATTGTTATACTACCTGTTGATTGCAATGCAAATATTTTTCTTGTAGTTCTCTATGTAATGTAACTTTGTATTGTGGAGTTTTTCTCCCCGGGCCTCCACTGAAAATGGGCTCTCGAGCCCAGTGGACCTCCCCGGTCACCAAACTGGAATAAATAAATAAATAATAAATAAGTAGAAAGCTGTGTATTTGTATTGTGCATATGCTAAATTAAGCTCTTTTTATTTAAACCTGTCCTAGCTTGGGATTATTAAAGCAATAATCCACTACTGGGGGTGGGTAGATTTACCCACATTTAGTGTGGTTTGATCATGAGGGTGAAGCCTGAGTGATTAAACAAAGCCAACCATTTGTAAATCCTAATATACCCACACACAAGAGTAGATCATTGCTATTATACAATGATATTATATAATAAAGAAGTTGCTTACCTTTCTTAAATAATGTGTTCGCAATGGCATTTCAATCTTGTGTGCTGTCTTCCATAGGCTGATGTACAGCACATGCATATGGGACTTACATTCTCATGCTTGCACACTACATCAGTGCAGTGCAGGAGAAGCAACAGAGAAAAGCATTGCTGTTTTTTTATCTTATTCTATTTTTAAAAAACGTGGTTTTTATATGTACAACACAGAAATACAAGGAAAATTAGTTATGTTTCCATTTATTTAGTTTTGCAGAATGAAGCTTATTTTTCTCATATTTTGCTTTGTCCCCCAGCATCTGTCTGCTCAATTGTACTTCAGTGGACAGGCTTTTTTCTATTGTATATGCTCGATTTACAATGGGCATTCTAGTTGGGCTGTCTAATCAGCATGCACATTTTGGAATACTAATGACCTCTTTTTGTATAATTAGTAGTAATCAGCTATGACAGTTCATGGTTTCATTCACCTTCAATATTTTGTCTGAGGGTAGGGATTTACCTGGCATTCTCAGCAAGTGAATTACAATGATTGCGTTTTTAATAAGTCTTCTTATATGACAATATGACAGATGGAAATGATAAAACCTGTGGCAAAATGAATTGACTGGCTCAAAGGTAACATGAAAATATAATTTATTAGAAAAAACACCACCACAAGCTTTTGCACCAATGTGCTTTTTCAAGTGATCATAAAACACAGCAAAAGAACTGAGCCTTGTATAAATAAAATTAATTATCCAATTAGTAACCTAATCTCATCATGTATTTAAATACCTATAAATCTGAAACTGTTAAAGTGGCAGAATATTTAATTTACTTTCTTATCATCCTTAATGTTAGCAAAGGTTTCAAGTTACATAATTCATTTAAAGATGTGGAATAAAGTGGTAGCAATTCAAACCAGCCACTGTAGAGAGAAATTCCTGGTCTGGCCTAATGCCAGGAGGATGTCCGCTTCAAATCTGTTCCAGAGCTTAATCAGAAAGACTGAGAAATGGTGAGTACCCCTCAGATAAGCCCTTCAGAGGCAAGTCCACTTCAAAAATGGCCCTCTGGTCCCTGCAGGTGGTGATGGGGTAGGAGGTTGGCATGATGGTTAAGGTGTTTACCTTACAGACACAAGGTGCAGGGTTTCTCACATGGGGTAACTGGCTAGGCTTAAAATGGCCCACAAGGGCACTTAGCCTAGTACTAATCTATGAACCTATGAATCTAAACCTGGTATATAGTCAGCTCTTAATCTACCAATCCATTTATATTCACATCTCTCAGTTCTTACATCACCCTCTCTTCTTAACCTTTTTTCTTTCTTTTCTACAACCTTAGTTTTAAATATATATCTCCTTCTTTCTCTATATGTTTAAAAAGTGCATTAATTCTAACATATCTATGAATATCTGAGTAATGTTCACAGATTTGTCCTTATGTCTCCTATTACTTATACAGAAGGTAGGACATTTTTCACGTGACTGGATAAATTATGTTAGATGTATTACATGTAGCAGATACATCAGTTTTAAGAAATGTATTAACAGGATGTCAGTTTCTTTATATTAACAAATTGTGCAATTAAAGTAGGGTCTAGTACCCTTTCCTCCTTCCAGCCTTCTTGCAACATTGTGTTCTTTATAACACAAGAATAATTTTATATTTATTGAATTTTTGTAGATAAATTTAAGATCAACATTTATATATTTCTCGGAGGTACAGGCCAACACGGAAGGACTGTGGCTGGCCAAGTTCGCAGATGACTGCAAACTGGGCGCCATAATTGACTCTCCAGCCGACACAAGCATCCTCCAAAAGGGCCTCATAGAAACAGACAACTGGTGCCAGAGCCATGGCCTCAAGCTAAATGCCAAAAAGTGTATAGTCATCCCCTTTGGCAAAAACAAAGTGCCAACAAATTACCACATAGGTGGTAATCCATTAAGTACAGAAGAAGTAATTAGGGACCTGGGGACCCAAGTTGATAGCAATCTCTCATTTGACAACCACGTGGCCAAAGTGGTTAGAAAAACATTTTATATAGCCCACCTAATCATGAAGGGATTCACATCTAGATCAGGGGAGGTCATCGTGCCTCTTTACTCATCCCTCATCAGGCCCATAATTGAGTACAATGCCCCTTTTGGGATGTACCTTACCAGACACCTGCAGCAACTGGAAAGACCCCAAAAGTACCTCACCAAGAGGATCAAAGGGCTCAAACAGATGCCATATGCTGCCCGGTTAAAGAAACTCCAGCTCTACCCAGTGGCATACTGCCTGTTCGAGGCGATCTGTGCCTGACGTATAAAGCCATGTCCAACCCGGAATTAATGGACATGCTGCACCTCAGAAAATCCAAATCCCATCGAGCTACGCGCTCGAGAGACTTGAACCTCAGCACTGAAATAAATGGGACATGCTGGAGGGACAGATTCATAACCCAGAGGCTCCCTTCACTCTGGAATAAAATCCCAGTCCAGGTTAGGCAGAGTCCCTCATTGACTCTCTTCAAGAGGAATTTTGATGAGTGGATGGGAGATCGTAGGTTTACCCCGGGTATCACTTCTGTGTCACTGTTAGACAGAGGCACAGTATACTAACCTCGAAAAAGGGCATAGCAAAATAAATTTAAAATGGGTGGTGAAAGCCAAACACATTCTGGCTAGGCTTATAAATGCCCTAGGGCAGATAGCCTAGTATGAACCTATGAACCTATATTAAGTCCACAAATAATCTAGTGTTTCCTTTAAATATTACATAAGAATTGTGTATGATTGAACTTAATTGATATAGGCATGTTTTAACTTTTATTAATGTTCTTGTTTAAATTAATTTGAACAGTATTCACATCTCTTGTTGCCTGACTGTTGGTGTTGAACCTAGAGTGTTTTTCTGAAATTAGTTTATTCCTTATTTGAGCTACCATTTCTGCTTAATAACCTCTTATAGAACATTCTTCCTTTATGTGAGTTATTTCTGTATGATATAATTGTTGGTTCATACATCTAGAAAATCTTATCACTTGACATTATGTACTAATAAGGTCAGATAAGATGCATACTGTTCCTTTGTAAATACATTATTTTCTTAAGTTCTTTCTTGTGTATGGAAGTTTCCATTTCATTATTCTAGTAATATAAATGTATATGTAAAAAATCTATTCTCTTATTAGATGTCATCATTTTAAAGGTAAAAAAAAATTGTAGCATTATTGATACATTCATAAAAACATGCAGATCTTCTATTGAACCTCCCCACATTAGAAAAACATCATCTACAAAATGTTTATAAAATAAAACTTTTTCTTTAAAGACACTTTAGTACTATATACAAATTCCCTTTTCTACAAGAATATTACCAAATTAGCATAAGTACTGGCCATAGGATTTCCTATAGTCACTGATGATGTTTGCAAAAACAGATTTTTCTGAAACATAAAAAACATTGTTTTGTAAAACAAGATGTAAAATTTCCCATGTTGTATTAATAGGCGTGTTTAATTCACTATAAAAATTTAAACAATTTCTTATGGATTCAACTTCAAACTCTTTTGACCGTGCAGTAGTGCAGCAGTAGCATTGTCGCCTAACAGCAAGTGGTTCTCCAGTTTGATTCTAGGCTGGGGTACTTTCTGTGTGAAGTCTGCATGCCCTCTTCGCATTCATGTGGGTTTCCTTCAGCTGCTCTGGTTTCCTCCCACGTCACAAAGACATGCATCTGAAGCACTTCTCCCCAGGCCTCCGCTGAAAATTGGCTTTGTTCCAAGTCAGACTTTCCCAGTAAGCAAATGTTCAATAAATAAATATTGCAGTGAAGAGGATTTTAGTTTCCAAAGTGACAAAAAATAGATTCAAATTCATATTATCTAACTTCCAGTTATATAGTTGTATAAGAAAATCATCACTATCCTTTATATAATTAAGTTTCTTTAAATATATTTTCAAAGTTTCTTCAAAATGCCTAGACAAAGATTCAGTGACCCATCCCCTAGAAGAAATAGAGTCTCATTGGTATTGGCATGTTTTTAATTTTTTGGAAAGCTATAATAAACTGCAGTTACATTTTTTTTCAACATGAGAAAACACATTAAAAGCTCATTAGTAATATAGCCATTAGTACAGAAATCAAAAATATTTTGACTTTATTAATTAATCTATAATTATCTGTAATTTATTTTCTTATAAAATCATTCATTATTCAAGTGTGCTTTATTAGAAACTATATACCCCCAGATTTACTAAACTTCCGTGCAGGACTAGCTTGTTGCATAACCCACTAAATAACATATATTTATGAACTGGAGTACTGCAGTAAATGCACATGTGAGGTGTCAGTGTCATAATGAATAAGGCACTAGTAAGCAGGTCTAAGCACAAATAAGCAGTAGCAAGCATATGTAAGCACAAGTAAGTGGCCTTAAGCCTGTTTGTGCAGCGGTAAGCAATGCCTACACTGGCTAAGCAATTCTAAAGCTAACTCTCTGTAAGCAGATGTAACGGCAGGTTAGCAGTGATTACCGTCGAACAAACCTATTTACAACTGCACAAAAGTGCCTTAATCACTCTGTATCCAATGGCCCTTGTTCTGCCCATCAACAAAATAAATAGTCATGCAGGTATCAAACCCAGGACCCTATGCACCATAGTCCCAGTAATTATCCACCAAGCCATCACCGAAATACAGAAGAATGAGGTAGTAGTAAACATGTCCTCACCATAGTATAACCAAACTGAACCTGTGAAAGACATCAGTATACAGTCATATGTGCCATAACCCACTACATCACATAAATATGTGAACTGGAATACAGCAGTAAGCCCAGAAGTGAGGTATAATTGTAATAGAGTGTTGAAGTCCCCAATAAAACACAAGGACCCCACAGAGTGTATGTACACATCAGTCAGGGAGACCAGGCATACATATAAAGTGTAATGAATAATAGCACAATGCCAAAAAGGCATTATAATGAAGGTCTAATGTAAGCAATGCTAAGCATTGCACAGGCCAGCTTAGGAGGTGTGAGCAATGTGTAGACCAGCTAACTCTTTGTGCCCAGTGATATACCCCTTTAAACAATGCCAAACTTAGGTAAGGAGGTTTGCCCATAGCTTTGCCTTTTCAAAACCGGCCAATCTCAAAAAAGTGTGGGAAATCGGCCCTACTTAAACCCAAGAGATGGGAATACATCTCATAACTGGTTGTAGCTTCCCCTTGCAGTCACTATGGTAGTAAGGGGAGAAGGAGTCTGCTTCCAGACACAGCGCTGGTGTATCCAGGAGTCCAAGGTCATGGCAGGACTCCTAGTTAAAGACCATGCACAGAGACTGCTGCAGGGCCAGTACCAGGGCTCCCAATATAAGGCAGAGGCCTTGGACTGTCTTGCCCATGACATCACTATTGCCACTGGCATACCCCGAACTGGTGAGCAGGTCAGGCACTACTATGTCAACCTGAAGTGGCGGAAGGGGGACCTCTTGGAGGAGTGGCTTCAAGAGGCTAGAGCATCAGGGGATGTTCCAGATGTGTGTAACTATCACCCCAGTATGTGTGTAAGAAGTGCCAGCTCAGGTATATCATGGATAGGTATGGCTAAATATTCCCCTTATGTCCCCCACAGCTGCAACAGAGCGGGCCGTGAACCAGGAGGCCCACATCTTCCACCTGACATGATTGTGATGTGAGGCAGGTCAGTAATACTCATGCTTTTACTTTCATAGGAAATAAAAATAAAAGTAATCGCAAATTAATTGCTAGTATAAAACCTATATTGTTCAAGGCAAGTGCTGCATACACTAGAGAATATGGCAGGAAGAGTCTCATATTGTTTGTATGGCAATAAAAGTGTAATATTCTGACAAAACAGGTCTAACTACTGGACTGCATGTGTATATTCTGGTATCATATGGTAATGTAGATTTGCAATCATGTAATAGTACTGTAGTATTAAGCACTGTTACCCACACCATGCACCATAAATTGAATGTGTAGGAATGCCTGTATATGACAGGTGTAATCCCCAGAGGCCATTTATTACAACTGAGAGACACATAGACAGTAAAAAGGGAAAACGCAGACACACAAAAAATGAATAGCACATGCAACTGAGATGTGAACTGTTGTTTTTTTAGCACACACAGCCACAGTTTGAATCCTGCCAGTGGTAGTAGTCTGCATACAGAATCATACCCCACAACTGTACAGATATGTCCAGAATGTCTATTAAAGTGGCCCATATCCATTGCCTATCAACCTGTCCACCTGGGAAATCAGTGGGATGATCCCAAACGTATAGGCAGCAAACAGGAAATTCAACTGATTGACACACATCTATGACAACATACCTGGCACACTAGCAATTCCATAATACCTTATGTGACTAAGAAGTCATGTATGTCCCATTTACACCCCAAATTGTTAAGCTGTGGTCAGAGTGTGTACAGTAACAGAGTGAGATGTATGTGCATAATAGTAATGTGGAACCTGGTACTGTATGGGGACATTCAGGTAGTGCTAATAAACATTCTTCCCACAGGTCTGTCAGATACCAACACTGTGCCCAGAAATGCAATAATGATATGCAGTTGCTCTGAATAATGAGGTATTACACATCACTGTCACTCACACTGTCCTACAACATAGAACTGTTTAGGAATTCTGTATAAGAGTGTTGTTATACAAGGTCAGAATGCATAAGCACAGGGGATTAATAGGACAGAAAGCAGATTGGAGATGTACAGCAGTATCAATATAGCAGAAACAACCGTGATGGACAGTGTTTAAGTTGTAGCAGACACAGCCATGATCTGAATCCTGGGAGTGGAAGTAGACTGCATACAGATTCATACCCCACAACTGTACACATGAGGTCAAAATATCCAGTATATGAACCCATATCTGCTGCCTGTCCCCCGGTCCCCCTGGTAAGTCTGTTGGATGATCCCAGATGTGTAGCCAGTAAACAGGGAATACAAGTGATTGTCAACCATCATGAGAACACACCTGTCACTATAGCAACCCCTGACACTGTTAGGAGAGTAATATTTCAAGTATGGCCTATCTACACTCCCATGTTATTAAGCTGTGACCAGAGTGTCTAAAGTAACAGAGTGAGATGTATGTGCATAATACTAATGCGTAATCTGTAACTCTGTGTGGCAATAGTCAGGTAGTGCTAACAAATATTGCTCCCAAAGGTACGTTGGATACGAGCACTGTGCTGAGAAATACAGACCAATATAACCTGTACTGGTACTGTCCACCCTGGTATTGTAGGGGATTGTGAGTATTGCAGTTTCTCTGAATAATAAAGTATCACTGGTCACTGTCGCCCATAATGTGCTACATAATATAACTGTGTAGGAAAGCATGAATATGTGTGTGTCAGGTCACTAAAAGTGGAAGAGGGTAATATTCTAGATATGTCCAGGCACACCAGCATGTGGTCAACACATGTCCAGAGTCTGTGCAGAAAGAGTTGGATAGCATAGTGCAAAACATCAACCCAGAATCCGGGCGTATGTGTACAAACATTTAGTCAGTGTTAACAAACATTCCCTCCACAAGTATACCAGGTAAGAGGTGTATACTACAGTTAAAACCAGTTCATGTGTAATGATGACAACAGCCATATCACTGACTAAAATAAGGCTATAGGGTAGTGTAGTAAGACTTGTAAGGTACAGATAACAGCGTTGACTAGGAAAGTAATGTGGACTACAGGAATATACTACTTGTTAATTGACATCTTTCTCTCCCCTCCACGTTATCTCCAGCAATAATCAGCATACCCACCCCAACTGGTATGTACTGACTCTGATAATGTCCAGATGTCTGATAAATATTTTATTGGTTCCCATTCATGTGCCATATTGAATTATTCCAACATTGTTCGCATGGTACCATCAACGTACCTGCATGCTTTTCTTATTACCACTGTGGTCCGATATATGCATGTGTTTTGTTTGCGATGCAACTGTTCCATATCTGGTGTCTGGGTTAATGGGAATATCTATGTATGTTGTTATACCTAACCCTGGAATGTTTTGACTATTACTAACCCATATATGATGAAATTTAAACACTATAGCACACTTGGGAAGGCCGGTCCCAGCTGACCCACCTGTCCCACCTCAGCTGGCCGAAGCACCGGGCACCAGCATGTCTGGGGCCCAACCCTAGACCTCCCTGTCCATTGGTCCTGCACCACCTTCAGGTGGAATCACCTCTGGGGATGGGGTTCACCCACCCCCTGGGTGTGGGCAAGGACAGGCACCTGTCACCAGGTCGGAGTCATGGTGTATAGAGTGATCAACGAGCAGTTCGGTGATCTTCTATGTCACCTCAAGTGCCGCGTGTCATGATTAGAGAGTCAGCCTGGCTCTGTGTCTCAGCTCCCACCACAGCCACCTTCGGGGCTTGAAGGTGCAGTGGTGACTGCTCATGGGTGGGGACCTCAGTCCCACTGTTACCACTAGGGGGGCTTGTGGGCTTCCGATATCCCAACACCCCTCCCAATCAAGGTGTTTACCCCCCACATGTGTCATATACTGCCCCTGTATGTGTCTTGTGTGTCTTGTCTCTTAACCTACCCAACCTACCTCCCCAAATATACCTACTACCCTTTCCCAACATCCCACTCTCACCTGGAAAAAAAGGGCAATCTGTTCCCACAAAAAAATCTCGTCCCATACATAGTTGCCCATTTTGCACACATGTCGACTGGACACATGTAATCCGGTCTAATTGGCATCACAAATTATTATTGTTGTCCTCACCCCTCTCCAAGGGGTTTGAGTGTCCAAATCTACCTCTAAATTCAGTGTAGATGCACAGCTGTTGCTGTAGAAGAAATGGGCAGCTATGGACCTTCCCTAGACCCTTCCTGCACATCCCTAGCTAATTTCCCTACTGTCTTTCCCACTTTGTGCCCCTTTTTCACCACTTTCCTATCAACCCTTTTTTTCTTTTCTTTTAAAGAAATTAGCATGGAGGTAAGCGGGAGTAAGCACATTTAAGCAGCAGTAAGCAGGTCTAAGCCTGTTTGCGTGGGGGTAAGCACTGCCTACACAGATTAAGCAATTTAGAAGCTAACTGAGTAAGAAACTGTAACCGGAATGTACACCAACATCTAAATGTGTGTGTGTGTGTGTGTGTGTGTAAATATATTAATATCTACACAGATACAACATATCTATATATGTATATATGTTGTTGTGTCTTTCAGCTTTTCCCGGTTAGGGGTCACCACAGAGGAACTCCGGTCTGCTAATGATTGACAGTAGATTTTTACATGCCGAGTTGCTGGCCCTGACGCACAACCTTCAACGAAGGTACGCCCATTCATGCATGTCTCCACACAGAAGACGCTCTAGCTGAGAATCGAACAGGACGTCTTACTGTGAGGCAACAACACTACCGCTGCACCACCACCGCAGCATATATATATATATATATATATATATATATATATATATATATATAAATATATATACATGCAAATGCCTACACCTATATGTCTACACATACACAGCAAGCTACATATATGTAAGCAGCTATATATCTATGTAGGTATATACGGCCATAGTTATATATATGTAAGCATATATATATATATATATATATATATATATAGGTATATATGGACATACATGTGTAGATATCAATGGGAGATTAACTAAATCATAAATGTCCACATGCACCATTAATGGGGTTGAGAGGCCCCAAAGAATATACGTCTTGTACGAATAGGTATACCCACCCACCCTACAGCCAAACACGTCCGGCCTGCAATACACTACCAAGTGTTGCGGATCCCATAACCAGGTCCTGACACGACATGGGCACAAGATGTTAACAGTACTACATCCCACCTGTATGATGTCAGGCTGGTAGTGGTAACATATCATGCAGTACAGTCTGGCTCCCATAGGAAATGTAAAATGTGGAAGCTATCAACATTCCTAGGATACATATACACAGACACATATATGCAGATACAGATATACATATATATATATATATATATATATATATATATATACATATATAGATATACATGTGACTACAAATACACATGCAGAGATATGTACAGTAAGATACTCATGTAGTAGGCAGACACAATATGGAACAGCCAGTATACCTACAGTTAACACCCTAACAGCTGGACACTGGATGAGCCACCCATACAAATGACATATGTTGCCTGCAACATATACCCACAGAGAGGTCATAGGATAAAACACCACACACAGGTTTGCAGAAATGGAATACCTTCACTTGTGTACCATTACAGATGTTTATGCCATGTCATATAGTTGTTCAGGCACTGACATCCATATAAACAGAGGAATGCGGCTGAGAAACCGTTATACTAATACAGTAGTCTGGCAAGGTCCACAACTGTTGCTGTCCAGGCCAAGCCCTTCAAATTGTACAGTAGTAATGACAGACTGGGCCACAAGATACCACACAATCAGCAGTAAGTGATGCAGGTGTATAGTCCAGCAGCCTCTATCTACACTCTGTACACAATCACTAGGTGGTACAGACTTCATTTGGCCAAATGGGATGTAACTGATACATAACAAGGCATAACTGACACCATCACAGGCACACTGGCAAACAGAACAGTCTGTATGGCAGGAGGCAGTAGGCTTGCAGTAACCCACTTTATGTAAGTAATGTCAAGATAGGTGAACTGTATGGTACTGTACATCCAGATACCTTACGGCAGCTCACCCCTGATAACCCCACATTTTGTAACAGCCTAGGTTATGTATGGTGCATCCCCCCTAGACTCAATAATACAGGACCATATATCATTGTTGCATACACTGGCCTCTGGAGTGTCTATGGGCACACATGTATTGTGTAGGTGAAGCACACGGGTCTACTATGGTTGATTGAAAATTCACTTGATTGAAAATGAAATTACTAGGACCACTTCACTGAAAGCTCACTTCACTGAAAAATCACTTGACTGAAACTCATTTCGCTGAAAGTTATAAATGGCCTTTTCCCCACTGTGGTGCCACCCTGGAGTTAGTATATCAAGTAAGGGGGGTGTGGGGGGCACAGCCCCCCACATATCTTGGTTATATATTCTCTTTTGGAAACAGTTATTTATTGCACTTGTAAGTATCACTGTGTATAGTTTAAAATGTTTATAATATGTGGGGCGCTGTGCCTCCCACAACCCCCATTACTTTATATAGTAACTCCAGCATCACACTGCAGTGTGGAAAAGGCCATTTATAACTTTCAACAAAATGAGTTTCAAAGAAATGGGCTTTCAGTGAAGTGGTCCTAGTAATGTTATTTTCAGTCAAGTGAGTTTTCAATCAATCGTAGTAGACCCGAAGCACACCCATATATGGCCCCAGCCCCACCATATGTGTGAGGGATACAACAGCAGGGGACTGCTGGCAGGAATGGCAGCATGGTATACATATATGTGCATATGTATCACTATCTATATATGTGTAGACATATAATTCTTTGTATATGTATATATCTGGGTGTGTATATGCATATTTATGTACACATACACACTCATCTATATATGCCGATATGTACATGCGTAATTATCTATAGAGATATCTGGATAATCATATGTACATATATATTCACCATATGTCCTGAACATGGGGTGTAGCCCTACCTCAGCCCCTATAGTGCCAACTCCGTAGTGCAAGGGGATGTCGGTATGTATAGCAGATATATTAGTAGACTATTGCTACTGTAATATGGATTGTCTTCACAGACATGGTGTGTGTGCAGGTCACGTCTGCTTTTCACATGTGCGCCATTGGCTACTGACAGGCATCCTAAGGACATCATAGTATAGTACCGCTGCAAGCACGTAATGCTCCTGTGGACTACAGCAGATATATTGGCCAATAGATGTGGACATTCTGACACACTATGTACAGTTGAGAGGTATACACAGAACCCCTTAGTGGAAAGCATGTGGACCAAGCCTGACAATGTGGATGTTAACAGCCATGTAGATTGATATAACACATAACGACTGGTATACATTTGCCCCCATAAGTTATGCATTCACACACCCCTGTCTGTCCTGGCACATAATAACTGCTGGTACAGAGGTGCCATGGCCACATACTATACACTGGATATTGACATACATCTGTACAGCATTCCAGTGCTCCGTTTGACATACATGACTGTTAAGGGAGGCCTAGCAGCAGTACATCTGGCAAGTATCTGCACATGACATCTCACTGGGTAAGTACACTAAGCTGCTACGCATGTAACACAGCATTGTGCAGGCTACAGGCAGACTAGCTCAACACTGGCCTACATCTCCTATGGGGGAATGCACATGTACCTGCATATATAGCAGGCTCTACAGGCATGTCACAGCACAGGCTAAGATACACCTGCATGGAAGTGCATAACCAAAACCAATGTGAACACAGCCACAGCCACATATGGTAAGCTAGCATAATATTACAGTATATGGACTATCTGTTCAATACCATCCTCATATGTGCCACTCACGCACTAACCCTACATATAGTGGGCCACTACACAGCGTGGTCTGATGCCTGTCTATGGCGTGGGACATCTGTGTGTATGGCCCTACAAACATGTAAGCCAATACGGTAAAATACAGGGGAGCAGCATGTAACATCAGCTAGGATGGTAAAATACAGTGGAGCAGCATGTAACATTGGATAGGCCAGGACCTAGAATGATGACATCTACCACAGTCTGTACACAGGCCAAAGTACATATTGACAATACACACACTGTTGACATTCATCATAAGTACACAGACCTCAGTACTGAACAAACAACCACAGAATGTCCAGGTTATGTCATCAAGTATAACCCCTTCTGTACATGACGTGTAGCAGTCTGATATCTCACTCGCTTGTTATCTGATATGATGACACTAATTATGGTGTGCAGCACATATGCATCTCTTAATGCATGACATATGTACAAAGGTTGACAGAGTTGTGGCTGGAAGCACATACACAGGGCCAATATTGACATGTTGCTGTGATAACATCTTACATTTACTGTTGTAACAGGGTTTGTCACAAAATATGTCCTATGAGGTATATGAAGTCAGTAACTCTCCCAGCTTTCAACATCTACAGACTGCAATCCTCACACTACCTTCTACAGTTCACAGATACATGCACTGTGGGTAACACATGAAACCAAAGGCACCACACACTGTCCAGTCTGCAGACGACCCTACAGGTGGGGAGTTCTCATAAACATAGAACTGACATGGCAGGTATTAATACATGTAGGACAGCCACATCCGCACACACCCTGTTAAACCAACATTACTCTGAATGCAGCATAGCAGCACTTTCAGTCTATAGTCAGATCAAGCACATCCCCCTCCTGTGTGATGGCCTGTTTCCACAGTGTATGTTATCAGAGTAAAATCCCCAATCCATCTGAGATGCTGTTTGCCAAACAACAGATTGAGTTCCTGCTCACAGTGAATAGAAAGGCCCAACACCAACATGATGTTCCTAGATATTGGAGTATGTTTCCATGCAATTGGCTATAGGAATGTTACCACAGCTGTTCCACATGCAATCAGCTAGGGGAGGGCTGCAATTCATGCAGAGGCCATCAGCTGATCATGAGCATCACTTAAAATGCACATGCTGCTGCCTAAGCAAAGCAAGTGTAGGTCTCCACATCCACCAGCGAGGGAGTGAGAGAGGCAGTCAAAGGCAATGACAAATCATGGAGGGGTGGGAGAGTAAAACCTAAGCATGTTTGTGTCACAAACCTACCAGCATGGGGTATCAAACCCCTGACGACTATGTAGTACTATCACAGTCCTATGCAGTTATTAGCTGTGCCACATAGGTTACCTGTTGTGGAGTCCTCAGAACATATATGTGATGGGGAGTGACATCTGCAACAGGGATATGGTAGCTATACAGTAGGTGAAGTACACGTGTCTGTCTGCATGAACAGGTGCCAGTGTCAACACAGCCACACTCTCACAGGGATGCACACACACATTGACACACTTGGCAGGGCCAAGGATACAGCCCATCACTAGTGGCATTGCCACAACACATTACTGTGCATGTATCACATGCACCACATGGGTCATATGGAGGTTATATAGGCAAAGGGTATTGGAAAGTGTCTGACATCAGACAGCATGCTTCAGTATACCACTGGGGGTTGTAGTGAGTGTGGATGTGATCATATGCATCATACAACATACACACAAACACACAGGGTGCCAGTACTGAAATGCATGGGTGCATTTCTGCACGGGTATGTGGTGGTTGACTGTGTCAGATGGCTATGCAAGGCTACGTGATGGGTATACCTTGGCATTAGGCCACATGACAATGGTCTGCATTGTTGCTCAGGGCTATGGTTTCTGCATGTGGGTATTGTATCCACCATCCAGTCACCTGGGTGACTATTCCGTGTGGCCAATGCTGTGCATCACTTGCCATGTATGTGTTCCTTAGTCCATGACATGGACAGTGTCTGGGATGTGCACACCTCTCATATGCATGTACAGTGACATGTGGAACTGTACCTGGGGTGTTGGGCCTATGTTGTCTACACAGATTATCATCAGATGTGCCAGTCTTGGCCACCTGTGGCAGTATCTGGTAATGGACAGCAGGTTAACCCTACACCTACATTGATAGCATGCTAATGGCAATCCCTGGTGTCAGTGGCATCTGTCCATAAAGGGCATGTTTTCAGGCATGGTATGTCCTTTGTGAGTCACATGTGATGGCACCACAGGTGTTGCAGGTGTCCAGTGGGGAACATGGGGAAGGTGCACTGTCTACATGTATGTGCCTATTGGACATATAGACAGGGTGTCATGCCCTCTGTAGGCCACTGAAACCACTCCATAGTTACTATCAGTGGCCAATATGCAGTGTACTACACACATATTGGCTGTTGCCTCTGCATATGTGTGTGTGTGTGTGTGTGTGTGTGTGTGTGTGTGTGTGTATGAGACATGGGTTGAGAGTGTGCTCTGAGTAATACTGGGGTTGCTAGCTGTGATTGCTTGGCCTTGATGTCACATGTATGGGTATGGATTTGCATCCCAGCCTCATGGCTATTCCACATCTGTTATCCCTGTACAGTGGACATTGTGATATATACTAGGGTCACCATATAAGAAATTTGCAAAACTGCTCCACATTGGGTCCAGGTGTTACACACTCACACCCACCTCCACACAGGATACGAGTTACAAACACACACACACCTGTCATGTCTGGGAGTAGAACCCTTATCTGACTAGTTTATTACACTACAGCACTATGCAGTTATAGAACATGCCACATAAATTACTGGAGTACTCTTTCCCCAAAGATGTATATCACATTGGATGACATCTGCAGGATTGCCAAAGTAGGACATTTGAATTTTAGTGAGTGCGGCTAGAGTAAAATGCATTGCTCCCTACACAGACAGTGACATACACACAGACCATCCACAACCAACATTTGTGGGTATAGAACCCCTAACAGAGGTCTATATCACACTACAGCATGGAGCTGTTATAGGACACACCATGGGGATTACTGGAGAACTCCTTCCCCAAAGGTATATTTCACAATAAATGACATCAGCAGGATTGCCAAAGTAGGGCATTTGACATGTACTGAGTGTGACTAGCCTAAAATGCATTGCTCCCTACACAGACATTGAAACACACACAAAACATCCACAACCGACATGTGTGGGTATAGAACCCCTAAAAGAGGTCTATGTCACACTACAGCAGTACGCAGTTATGGCATGCGCAATGGAGATTACTGGGCTACATCCTTCCCAGAGGTGTATTTCTAGGTGGATGACATCAGCAGCCTTGCCAAAGTAGAGCATATGAATTGTATGGAGTGTGACTACCCTAAAAAGCATTGCTCTCTACATAGACAGGCACACACACAAACACACACTTGCCAAGGCTGGGGTTAGAACTCCTACCTAACTATTTTATCACACTAGAGCAGTATGCAGTTATGAGACGTGCCACAGAGATTACTAGGATGCAACCTTCCCAGAGGAGTATTACTAGGTGGATGACATTAGCAGCCTTACCAAAGTAGAGCATTTAAATTGTAGGGGGTGTGACTACCCTAAAAAAGCATTGCTTTCTGCAGTGAGTCAAACAGACATACACACAGTTGCCAAGGCTGTGGTTAGAACTCCTACCTAACTAGTTTATCACACTACAGCAGTACCCAGTTATGGGACACACCACAGAGATTACTGGGCTAAAACTCTCCCGAAGGTGTATTTCACAGTAGATAACCTCAGCATGCTTGTCATAGTAGGGCTATGGGGAGGGCAGTGTGTGTGCATGGGCCATAACCCATTCATCTAGGGGTTTACACGCCACATGCGGGCACAACCTGGGTCATATTTCACAGGTATGTGTATACAGATGCTAAATGGCTACTCCCTTGAGCAGTCATGCTGCACAGCTGGCACGTGCACCACATACTCTCTAATGCTGATAGATACCGGTGGCTAGTATTTGCAGTGAGTGACATCTGACCCTCGTGTGGTTGTGGCCCTTTGGCTGTGTGCATCTGACCCCCATGTGATTGTGGCACTTTGGCTGTGTACTAGGTGGGGCAGGCCTGGATGGCTCCTTGTCAGTCACCCTCTTCCACACATCTATGTATGTCTACCTTTGGCTTATTATAGTGTGTTGTCCTTACATATATGCCTGTATTCCTATCCACTGTGTGTGCAAAGTATGAGTGGTGCATACTGAGGAGTGTCTGCACTAACATCTGCGGCTGCCAGATATGTCTGGTCCACTGGTATTTGCAGACATGGCCTTCATGTGTTTGTGTGTGAGCATGCCCAGTATGACCTTTCAGTATGTTGTTGACTGACATTGCCTTCATTTCGCGGATCGAATCCAGGTAGTTTGTACTGCAGTGCTGACCTTTGTGTCGTACACCTACAGGTAACGTGCTGTCTCTGCAGGGTATCCATCGATCATTTGGCATTGACCTTTACTACATTTCTGCATAGGATGGGGGGCACACCTGACTATTTCTACATTTCTACACATGATTGGGGGAGCACACCTGACCTTTACTACATTTCTACATAGGATGGGGGCACACCTGACTATTTCTATGTTTCTACACAGGATTGGGGGGGCACTCTGACTATGACTACATTTCTACGTAGGATGGGGGGGCACACCTGACACTTGTTCACATTTGCTAGGACTATACTGGTATGTCGGGTACTCCATTTCAGTCTGTGGTCTTACCTATCGTGCTGACTAGAGGCATACCAGTGTACTACAGATCTTAGCTTTTAATTACCTACATATTAGTTTCTGACCTCCTACCCTTCAGAAATGACATCCCACTGCCATAGCACACTCTTTGTTTCTGTTTGTCTATACCCATCCTGCTGGCTGTGACTGTTGTTGGGTATGTGAACCCCCCTGCCTGGCATGTGAGAGTCACGTACCTTGTGGGTGTCCCAGTATTGAGGGTGGTGCTGCAGGGCTGCCTATGTCAGATGCACATAGTATACTCCCTACGCATGGTTAAGCACAGGTAGTGTAATGTTTGGCATCCCTTTTACTGTATGTGAGAGTCAGAGAGAGGTGTTTTTCCCTGGGACCCTCCTGTGTCAGTGTATGTGCTGTGTGTTGCCTCTTTGCCAAGGCCAAGGCATACTGGGCACGCCTTCTTCTGCCTACTGGGGCAGGCTCAGGTTGTTCCTCCTCAGAGTCACTCTGTGCTTGTGCAGGCCTTGGCAATGGTGGGGGGCTGTATGGCTCTGCCCCATGCTGTTCCTGCTGCAGCTGTTTCGGCAGGATCATATTGTATAGCATGACACATACAAGGACAATTTGGGTATATGTAGCTGGTGAGTACTGAAAGGCTCCACCGGATGTGTCCAGGCACCAGAACCGTGACTTGAGAATCCCAAACACATGCTCTACTATAATTCTGGTCTGTGCGTGTGCCTCATTATAGAGTTCTTATTCAGGTGTGTGTGCTTTTCTGATGGGTGTCATCAGCCATGGCTCCAGTGCGTATCCAGCATTCCCCACTAGGTGACCATCAGGGATGTCCCCATTGGCAAATCTCTGGTACAGCTGCATCAGATGCCAGATGTGGGAATCGTGATAGCTTCCAGGGCAGCCAGCAAACACATTCATTATTATGTCCTGGGCATCGCACATGACCTGTCAGTTGATGAAGGGGAAGCCCTTGCAGTTGATGTAGACCCTACCCCGCTCACTAGGTAGTGCTTTGATGCATATGTGCATATGTTCTTCATTGTCCATTACATTTCTCAAAGCATTCCATTCACATTTACTTAAATTTTCCTTCATATAATGTAAGTTCACTGCAGAAAGATCATCTGTGTCCTTTTCATAGGCTTTTTCAAATACCTGTATAAGAGGATGACTAACAGGTATAAAAACACTGGCCTTCTTGAAATTAGTGCAAGATCCTTGATTTGCCTTTGGAAATAATTTTAAATTGAAAAGTATGATAAACATAAATTTTACCGTACTTAGTAGGGTAAACAAAGTGCCTTTGTTCAACAAGGCATATTTAGCTTCATTTAAATGATACAATAAAATATTATGTAAACTGTTCACCTGTTTATATTTCTATTACTTGTCTGCATTTTTTGGCCTTACTTTTCCCGTATGAGTAAAGGTTGTTTCAGAGGACAGGTGACCATTTGAAAACCTTTGTCACTTCGTCAATTTATACCAACATGGGAAGCTTCTCTAGATGTAATTGATTATATTAGATAAATATTCCCACTTATAGCTGCAACAGGTTGGTTCATAATGCTAGGTGAAAATGTAGTGTCACAGTGTCACACTTTTCCTTCATTGGTACTGAATCTAGTGGATGGTGTCATCATTCTTGCCATGCAATGGAATATCAGAGTTTCATCAACAATAAATTAAAAATTACTTTTCTTGCCATTGGAACAGCTTGGAAGTCCAGTATATCTCTCTGAAGATTCCTGTGCTTTCTAGTTATAAGACACTGCTGAGTCATAGTAACTGAATCAAGAACATGATCCAATTTATTTTTACACAATATACCTATATCAGAAGATATAACATTTACATGAAGGGCATTCATTTCTTCTAAATGATCTTGTTCAATGAGATCAAAAAATGCATTCATAAGTTTTATATAGTCAAAACTCAGTTTCAGGTTCATTTCCTGCCATCTTTTTAAGAGTACAGGATACTTCTTTCTGCATGTAGGCAGTTTAAGTATTTGTAGTCCCCTACGTATTACAGTTTGTTTAATATGGGCATCAAAACTTAAATGTTGCCATTGCAAACTGTTAAATTCATACAACCTGTGTTCAAGTAAACACATTTTCTTCATCAATTTATTTTATATAGTGTCAGCTGAATCACCATCAAACTTCCAAATTTGTATAACTTTCAGTTAGTAATGGATTCTGTCTTACAATAAAAGCAGTTTCAGATATTGTTGATGGTCAGTGCTTGACCCAGATGCTCTGCTCCACTCAAGCCACTGATTATCACTTTCTTCAAAAATTTTCATGTCCTATCCGCACAATCTCAACAAATACAGCTCCATACAATAAACCTAAAGTCAATTCTGAAATGAGTAAAATCTGACCACAGTATAAAGAAAACAAATGTAACAGAACAAATTCACTGGCTCAAAGGTAACATGAAAATATAATTTATTATATAAAACATCACCTCATGCTTTCACACCAACATGCTTTTTCAAGTAATTGTAAACAGAGCAAAAAAACAGAACTTTATATAAGTAAAAATCATTATTCAATTTAATCTAATCTCATTACCTTTTAAATACCTATAAATCTGAAATTATTAAAATGACAGACCATTCAATTTACTTTCTTAGCATCCTTTATTTTAGCAAATGTTTCAGATTACATAATTCATGTAAACCAGATATAAAATTAGCTCTTAATCTACAAATCCATTTTTATTCACATCGTTCAGTTCTTAGAACTTCACAGCCTCTTCTAAATTGTAAGGAGATGATTTAAGATAGGAAAAGTTAATTTTACTTTAAATTATAAGTACATTTTCCTAAAGCAAAAAGAAGTTAATCGTTAATAAAATTGTTAATAATTGCAAATAAATAAATTCATACCTTCAATCTTGTAAGCAATGGGCCACTTTCTTAGCTCTAGCACTCTTTTCAGTGAAAAATAATAGTTTATTCCAGGCTTTCTAAAAGAGTTCAGCCTTAGCTGCCACATAAACTCTTGGTTTTTTAAAGTATTTGGGATGTCTCCATCAAGTTCAGTGAGGTCTCTGTAATCAAGAATTTGAAATTTAAACTCAGGGTGTCTTCTGTGGAGTTGAAGATGTCTGGCCAGAGTATTGTTTTTACATTTAGACTGGATCTCAGATAGATAACCGAAATTCCTTCATTTCAATTTATTAATAGTCTTTCCCACATAAAATGCATTGCACCTATTGGAACTATCCCTGAAAACAACTTTTATAGAGCTTCAGTGTCCGCCTGCATTAGTGTTAATAAGTTTCTTTAAATATGAACACTTTAGTCTCCCTCTTGAATGTAGGCAGAAAATGAACAGTTTGTTTTACAATTTTCATCTTCATTTCCTGTGGTTTAGGTTTTCCTTCTACAAAGTTCCTAATATTTTTAGCCTTCCTATATACAAAAGTCAGTGCTTCACCCAAAATGTCTATAAAATAATGTATTTCTGTTATTATGGCCCAGTTCTCCTTGATAATATTCTTGATAAAATGAAACTCCCCAGTATATGTCAGTATGCAGCTGTCTTTTGATTTATTGTCCACAGATTTCTTAAAAATGCTTCCAATGGGTCAGTTTAGTGTGGGTGCAATGGCAATTTTAAGCTCAATGATTGGTTCATAAATGTTTCTTAACATTTGGTTCTCGTACCCCCCTGCTAAGAAATTGTTAAGGTTTCTCAGAAAAGCTTAAAAAAAAGTAAAACAAGGACTTATGTGGCAACTAAGGCTGAACTCTTACAAAGCCTGGACTAAACTATTATTGCTCACTGAAAAGTATACTAGAGCTAAGAAAGTTGCCCCGTTGTTTACAACACTGAAGGTATGACCTTTATTTATTTGCAAAATATTAAGAAATTTATTAACTATTAACTTTGTACATTCTTTTAACAAAAAGCAGAGTTAGAGTCCATATAGAACATGTGTGATTTTCATGACAGTTTTTTAGGTTGTTACTTTTTAATGCACAGTGTTTGAGCTTAATTAGACATATATTGAGTATTAAGGGCAAATATACTACATGTTTATATTGGCTGCAATATTATAACATTCATAAATTTTTAAACGGCATCCTGTTTACACATTTTTTTTTCTAGGGTTTGCTGACCTGAGTAAATATCCCTGCTGTGAGCATGTGTGACATTTTTTTTCCATAGATTTCTGAGTGTATTTTACTTAATTCTTTAATAGATTTATCATTTGAGATGAATAGACGTATGTACATACATATATTCTCAAGAATGTGATAGCTTTTTATTTAGGATTTGTTTTTTGTCCTACATACTCTTAAATAAGACACAGCTGATATCTATGCAATAGCCTAATTATATGTCTTCTTACTGGACCAAAGATCATTCTGGTTCAAGATAAAAATTTTGAAGACAGTTTGAAAGATGATATCCTTCATTTTGACAGCTTTCTTTCAGAGTTAAATTATACATATTATCTAATGCAGTGAACTCCTGCTGAATGGAGCTCTCCTGGTGTCCATATATAAAAAAATTAAAAAAAAAAACAAATGGCTAACACCAACGTCAAACAGTAAAAGATTTAATGTCAGCAAAGCTTTCAGGTATCAAGTACCTTTCCTCAGTGCTTAATGAACTCCACCATAAAACATACCACTTATATACATACATACATCAATTAAATGAGTATCACAGCCAATAAAACAATTAATCATAATGAACCCTTAAAGAAACATATATCACAGATATAAAAAATACAAAAATAAAAATGCAAATACATTATATTCCTAGAATTATGCAATAATATTTCTATACTTAATGCTATTTTTGCATATATTAAACAACTTTTTGTTTTAACTTTAAAACAGGTTTAATAGAAACCATCTGATTCAGCCCTGGCAAATGTTCAGCTTGTAGATGTAAAATCCATTTTAATTCCATGTTTTCCAATTTTACATTCATATCGCCCCTTCTAAATGATTTTGTCATTATAGCTATAACTCTAAACTTAAAAATATGACCTGTATTTTCAGAAACATGTTTGGTCAAAGAATTTGTTAACATTTGTCTTCTTATCTCAGAGTTATGCTCAATAATTCTATCTTTTAGGCATCTGGTGGACTTGCCTACATAAAAACAAGAACATCTTATACAGGTTGACAAATATATGATGTTACTAGTATTACATGTAGCTGAACAATTAAATTAAATGTGTAAGATTTGTTACTATTAGAATTAATAAAGATATTATTAGTCTCAATAAATGCACAACCACAATTATGGCAAGCAAAAGTACCATATTTAACAATTTTACTTCTGCTATGTGGTTCCCTCAAATCTTTATAACATAATCGTTCTTTGAGATTACTACACTTCCTATAAGTAAACAATGGTTTATTTGAAATAACATTATCTAACCAAGAATAACTTCTAAGACTCCCCCAATTATTAGTTATAATCTGTTTAATGCCACTACTGCATCTACTAAATTTAGTAATGTAGTGAACATTTGTATATTTACTATCATCTCTATTATTATTGTAATTAATAGTATCCTCACCAAAAAATGGTAAGCATAAAGTTGCTCTATTTTGTAGGACATAGTTTTTAGCATCCTCGAGTATTTGATTTTCATAACCTCTATTCTTAAATGGAGTCAAAGTTTCATCTATCTGATTATACATCCCGAGTCATCAGTATTCAACCTGCTCATTCGCATGGCTTGTCTTTTAACTACCCCCTTATGTACATGAGGGGGATGCATGCTAGTTCTGTGAAGATACTTATTTTTATTCACATTCTTCTTATAAACACTAATATGCAATTCAAGGCCATCAAAATTGATATTAATATCTAATAATTGTACAATATTCCTCAAATATTGCATAGAAAATTGTAAAGAATTAGTGGCAGTATTGATATAATTTACATATGTACTGAGTTTAACTTAATTTCCCTCCCATATGAAAAAAAAATATCATCCACAAATCTGTTTAGAAATGGTATTTTACTTTGTTGATTGCCAAGCTCCGAATGTACATATGTGCCCTCCCACTCACTTAATACTAATGTAGCATAGTGACCATTGCTACCCCCGTAACTTGTTGGTAATATTTTTTATCATATACAAAGATGTTACACTACAAAACACTTTCCAAAAGTTGATATATTGTCTCTGTCTGTCTGCCCGTGCCATGCTTATGTCTATTTAGTAAGTCTCTAATAGCTGAAATACCATACTCATTCGGAATCATGGTAAAAAAGGACTTTATGTCCATAACCACCATAAAAAAATGTTATTAGATATTTTCTTAGTATGGCACCTCAATGTTTTGCACCTCAAATTATTTATAGCGTACATGGTCAAAGGGATAACTCCCAGAGGGCTCAGAGTCAAAATCCAGCCACTAGTCACCGAATTGGACAAGCAACTAACCAGTGAATGGTCGGCAATACAACAAAATTGTTCCATGAGATTTATGGAAACATTATCTAGATACTATGAATGAGTACTTGATAAGGAAATTATCAATGTCAGTAAATTATGTGAGGAAAGTAATCAATACATGGATCAACCTTTTTATTCTACCCAATTGACTGAACTTAGTTCGGACTTATTATCTTTTGAGCAACAGCTTAGAGACAGGAAACTCAAAAAATTTCAAAGAGATCAAACTGATTATGACAAAGGTCATCCTTTTCAACATGCCAGACATGTTAGATTTGAAGGAGGGAATAACAAAACCAACACTATCCCTAAACATCCCAAGTCCATTTTTAGAAAACAGATTCATCTGGGGCAGATTCTTCTTCTGGTACAGATTTCGACATGCATCAGACCCCAGACTCTAGATTCATAAAGACCTTCAGAATCCTTCTGGTCAACCATTTGTGGCAGGCAATGGTTCTTTGACTGAACCATTGTCAGAATTTTTAACCCAGCATCTAAAACCATTATTGAGATGGGTAAGATCTAGAATTCAGGACACCACATAATTCTTAGGGATTATAAATGAAATGCAAATTGAGGATCACTGGTTGCTATGTACATTAGACGTCTGTGCATTATATACAATTATACAACAACCCCCCCCATTAATATTTCAAAACGTGCACGCTGATTGGTCACATTGTAAACGTGTTGAAGACCAAACAATTCTCTAGCAGTAATTGTGGGACCATATCTGATATAAGTTTTTTTGCAAACTGCAGTACAGATTGGATTATATATCTGGCTACTTGTAGCTGCCATGCATTTTATATAGGACAGACATCCAAACCCCTCAGATTACATATTTCCGAACATCTTAGTGATGTCAAATGTAAAAGAATGAGTAATGCCCTATACAAGCACACTTTAAAACATACCACAGCAACATTTCATTTCACTATCACTGACAAGATAGTAGATGATAGAACTAAGAAATCTGGCTGGCACAGCAAACTAAATGCTAAAGAGAAAAAATGGATAGTAAAGTTAGGTGGATTGTTCCAGCCTGGTCTAAATGAATATTTATGAGCTCACCAATTAAATTTCTTGATTAATTATTTGTATCTGTATATAAGGACTACAAGATGTTTGGCATATTAACACTGATAAAGGCTAGGATAATTCCATAGCTGAAACTGGTCTGTTATTTTATTGTTTTCCATTAAACTAGTTTTACACAGCTCACAGTAGCTGGCTCTTGCTTTTGGTTTGGTTATGTTTGATCGAGCCGTGCAATCACTTCCGTGCAGGGGACCTTTTTTGCGTTTTCTTAGTATACAAATCATATAACTGCCTCAGGAAATCTGCTGTATCCTTAATATAACTTTTTACATACCTCAGGTATTTACTTAACTGATCTTGTAAATATACTGAAATAGGTTCAGTAATCCATCCATGGCCCGATACAATGGGCCTCATTGGTGGTTTATGGATGGATTTATAAACCTTGGGTATGACATAAAGAATAGGAATTGTAGGATTTTGATCTGTTAAATACATAAATAAATCAAGTGAGATATCATTCATGGCTTGCAGATCATATAATAATATATTAATCCTTTTAATAATCTCATCAACATCAATACTTCTTATTTCTGTGAAAGCCTGAGTGCCATTAACTATTTCCAACATGCTATTATGGTAGTCCACTTTATTTAATACCACAGTGGCCCCACCTTTATCAGCTTCTTTAATTATTATTTCATAATTTTTCTCTAATTCACATAATGCCTGCTTTTCTTCCATTGTTAAATTATAATTACATTTAAATTTTTCATTTTGGTAATATTTTCTAATCTTTACCTTACACAAGTTATAAAATGCTTGTACAATGGGATGGCTGTTTGGAATGAAAGTACTACTACTCTTATAGCATGTGGGTGCATTATTCTGAGCAGAACCATATAATAATTTCAAATCCAAAGTATGTGCAAACATTTTTAAAACAATAAGGGAATCTGATAGCCCTTCTATGTTAGAAAGAACACATTTTAAACCTTTCTCTAATAAGGAGATGTGAAATGAATTAATAACAGATTGGATAGATTTATAACACAAGATTCATTTATACTTATGTCCTTGTTTGTTTCTTGCTCCTTGTTCTCGGTCCACTCCAGCTTCAATTCCTGTTCCTCCCTTGCGACTGTCCTCATGAGGCTGCCTGTATACTGGTATTCACCTCCTCTGGTAGCTTCAATCGGATGACTTGTCTGGTAATCTGAAAAACTGCCACCATAGCTGCTTTCTCATTTCTTTCATCAGTTGTGGTTTGTGAGACTTGAGATGCTGCCATTAATGCATCAGAATTCTGGGAAGAAACATGCATATTGCATATGCCGGAAGTTATGACTTCTGTAGTTCCACCTCCTGATGATACACCAGTTACAGTGTCACTCATAGAGGTGCCTTGATTGACATCCAAAGGAACCAGTAGAGCTCTGAAATCATCCAAAGCCCCAATGGAGTTTCTATCCACCGTTTTAGAATGTTTAGGTGTATTAATATTATTATTATTCACATATTTATCATCTCTTGGCCAAGAAAATATATGGCCATTATTAAAGCCATTTATATCATGATTCAGTTTTTTTTAATTTCAGCCCTTCAAGTTGTTTATCGTACATCAGGAATTTGTCCAGCATTTTATTATATTCTGTAACATAATGATTGAAGCAAGATTTATTAGAAAGTTCAGCTTCAATTTTTAAAATATCTTCCTGCAACTCACACTCAGTTGAAGCAAAATGCCATTTTCTTTAACAGGGAAGGGTAGGTGTTGCAATAAGATGGCATTTTAGTCACCCAAAGCCCTCTAGGTACAACACCCAACTGTATATAGGCAAGAAAACTATACCTTTGCCATTGTAGAGATTTGAATCATTGCACTTTTCATTCAAATTGGGAAAGTAAAGAGTGAAAGTTCAATTCTTGTTCATTCAAGGTAGTTGTTCGCATATCTGGCATCTCCTGCAACACATTCAATAGTGGAATCTGTCGATTAGATAGAAGTTGACATAGTGTCATAGTCATCAGGAATGGCTGTGTAAAAAAAGGTGGAAAAACAACTGTCTCAAATCTCCTTTGCATCTTAAATGTATTATAAAACAGCCCCAAAACAAAAGACCAACAGGAGTGAAGGTGTAGCAGTACAAATCTGTAATATCCAAAAAAACAAACAGCTAACACCGTCAGACAGTAAAAGATTTAATGTCAGCAAAGCTTTCAGGTATCAAGTACCCTTCCTCAGTGCTTAATGAACTCCACCATAAAACATTCCACTTAAATACATACATCAGCTAAATGAGTATCACAGCCAATAAAACAATTAATCACAATGAACCCCTAAAGTCAAGTCATGCGAATGAGCAGGTTGGATACTGATAACTCAGAATGTATAATCAGATAGATGAAACTTTGACTGCATTTAAGAATAGGGGTTATGAAAATGAAATACTTGAGGATGCTAAAAACTATGTCCTACAGAATAGAACAACTTTATGCTTATCATTTTTTAGTGAGGATACTATTAATTACAATAATAATAGAGATGATAGCAAATATACAAATGTTCGCTACATTACTAAATTTAGTAGATACAGTAGTGGCATTAAACAGATTATAACTAATAATTGGGGGATTCTTGGACATTATTCTCGGTTAGATAATGTTATTTCAAATAAACCATTGTTTACTTATAGGAAGTGTAGTAATCTCAAAGAAAGATTATGTTATAAAGATGCGACTAAACCACATAATATTCTTGTTAAATATGGTACTTTTGCCTGCCATAATTGTTGTGGTTGTGCATTTATTGAGACTAATAATATTTTTATTAATCCTAATAGTAACAAATCTTACACATTTAATTGTTCAGCTACATGTAATACTAGTAACATCATATATTTGGCAACCTGTATAAGATGTTTTTGTTTTTATGTAGGCAAGTCTACCAGACACCTAAAAGATAGAATGATTGAGCATAACTCTGAGATAAGAAGACAAATATTAACAAATTTTTTGGCTAAACATGTTTCTGAAAATACAGGTCTTAATTTTAAGTTTAGAGTTATAGATATAATGATAAAATTATTTAGGAGGGGCGGTATGAATTTAAAATTGGAAAACATGGAATTAAAATGGATTTTAGGTCTACAAGCTGAACATTTTGCCAGGGCTGAATCAGATGGTTTCTATTAAACCTGTTTTAAAGTTAAACCAAAAACTTGTTTAATATATGCAAAAATAGTTAGTATTAAGTATAGAAATATTATTGCATAATTCTAGGAATTTAATGTATTTGTATTTTTATATGTGTGATATATGTTTTTTTAAGGGTCCATTGTGATTAATTGTTTTATTGGCTGTGATATTAATTTAATTGATGTATGTATATAAATGGAATGTTTTATGGTGGAGTTCATTAAGCACTGATGAAGGGTACTTGATACCTGAAAGCTTTGCTGACATTAAATCATTTACTGTCTGACATTGGTGTTAGCCATTTGGTTTCTTGGATATTACATTTTTACTGCTACACCTATACTCCTGTTGGTCTTTTGCTTTGGTGCATATATGAAAAAACACATCCTGTTGTGCAGCACTTCCTAGGAGTACTTTCATGGCCACGTTTGTGGATTTGTCTGGCCTTCTCAAACAATTGAAATTCAGTGTTATACTTATATGCTTTATAATTCCCCATGCACTTACATATAAAAGATCATGTATACATATTGATCTATTTATATTTTTGTTAACCATGATGTGCCGCATCCATATTAAGATGGGTCCTGGCAAGGCAAGTCTTTGGTAGTATAACAAAAATATAAACATATCCTACGTGATTACAACTTCTTATGTGCCTGTAATAAGGGAAAAGAATGTTCTTCTGCACGTATTTCAGAAATAAATGTTTAAACCTTGAGCAAATAAAGGACTGTTTTTTTTTAAAGTATCAGGATCCAGATAACGGTTTTGTTGCCAAATATTAGTATGATTCTTGTACTTCCTAACTTACACAAAAAAATTTGACTGATGGTTCTACTATGTAAGACAGCAGGTTGTATAAAAGCATATAACATGTTCAGATATGTGCTATTGTTGGAGCCTTGTACAAAGAAACAGCAGGGTTCCATCTCTTTCCTCTCATCTCCTATTATAAAGCACTGTGGGGTACATTTTACTGTAAGTGTTATGTAAAACAAAATTGTACCTCCGTACAATCCAGACAAATGGAAAGAAAATAACCCAGCTGTCATCTGCAGTACTGGACTATTCAAAGAACACCAACAGCAAGGAAAAGAGAACTGACATGCCAAAAGCAGTCTAAATTCCCTGTTACTTACCTTCCCAGAGCAGAATGTGTCAATGATTGGTTATACACTAAAGTGATATCGTGTGATGCTATTTTTAGGTTACGAAGATGGCCTACAAATGATACTTAATGCCCTTTTGATATGTGTGTGTGTGTGTGTGTGTGTGTGTGTGTGTATATATATATATATATATATATATATATATATATATATATATATATATACACACACACACATGGGTCTACTTTGTTTCATTAAATCTCATTTCACTGAATTTCATTTCACCCCGACCACTTCAATGAAAACTCAAATTACAGAAAATTAATTTCACTGAATCTCATTTCACTGAACTGCAGTATATATGGCACTGTGCAGAGTACTGTAAGGCAAATAAAAGGTATATGCCCTTTTCCCCACTGCAGTACGCTCCCGGAGTTAGTATATATAGTTAGGGAGGAACACAGCCCCACACATTGGAGAGTGTGGGTGACATTGACCCTCACTTAGTTTGAGTACATATTGTCTTCTGGAGAGAGTTAGTCACTGGTGTTGCAACTTTTTAGTCATTGGTGTTGCAACTATGCATGTCTATTGTTTAAAATGTACTGTTTTGAAGTTTTTGGCAAAGTAAAATATAAAACAAACAAAGAGGGGGGGCTATGCCCCACCCCCCAATGTGGGAGGGGGGTTGTGCCCCTACACACACCCTAATTATATATACTAACTCCAGGATTGTACTAAAGTGTGGAAAAGGGCATGTACCTTTTACTTGCCTTACAGTACTTTACACAGTGCCATATATAGTAAGTTCAGTTCAGTGAAATGAGAGTCAGTGAAATGAGTTTACAGTAATTTGTGTTTTCAGTGAAGTGGTCAGGGTGAAATTAAGTTCAGTGAAATGAGATTCAACAAAAAAGATTATATATATATATATATATATATATATCATAATCATAATCACATTTATTGGCCAAATACTCACACATACAAAGAATTTGACTCCTGTTATAATGACTCTCCAAGTATGATTTACATACACAACATATATACAACTATTAAAAACAATCCAACAAAATGTAAGTATACATATATGTATATGTACAAGGTGCAAAGTGCTACTCAGTACAAGAAATACTGAAATAAACTCTGAAAGAACAAGTGTTAACAATATGTAAACATACTGCAGAACCCTCAGAGGCTTGGGAAAAAGAAAAACCATCCTAATAAGCTGAATTAACCATTTATGAACTTGATTGCCTGTGGTAAAAAATTGTTCTTATATCTGCTTGTTTTAGTGCATATTATTCTATGATGCCTGGCTGATGGTAATAGTTCAAAATTATGGTGGTCTGGATGTGAAGGCTCAGTGATGATACATATATATAGATGTGTGTGTGTGTGTATACATGTATGTGATTGTATGGGTGGATATCAGAACATAGAACACCAATAATCTTGACTTGCACAACATCGAACACCTAACCTCGAACGCAAATAATACCGAAAGCTCAAAATTCTGAAAATGGAAACTCCAGACTCCCATAGTTGGCCCTTGCAAAGTTACATACCCTGACGTCACTGCAGAATGTGAAATGTGAAGAACATCTGCTATGAACCATTGTTCAATAGCAGGGTAAGCAAAACACATAACATTGAAATGTTACATGTAACTGTATTACCTCCACTGTGGTGTGATCTCGGGGTTGGTATATTTAAGTAGGGGGGTGTGGGGGGCACCCACATAAGAAATAGTTAGTAGCTTGCTTGTGTATTTGAGTAGTAAATCATGTAAATATTCTGTTTTTTGTACATAGTGTGTATGTAGTGTGGCAATTGTTGTGTGCTACTATGCTTGTTTTGTTTTTAATATTTACTTTCTGTTGAGCGGAGTAGAATACTCAATGTATATGTTTGTAGGGTACTTGCATTAGGTGGCTGGGTTGTGTTTTGATAGTTAGAGGGGTGGTGTTTGGTGTGTTACGGTTAGTATTCAGGTTGCTTGGGTGAGTGGATGGCCATTGTTGCTCTTCGTACATTCCGTTTTCAAAATTCTGAGCTTTTGGGGTTATTTGTGTTCAATGTTTGATGCTGGGTGATTCAAAATTACAGTCTTTGATGTTCCGATATAATCCTGATTGTATGACAGTTCATTGAAGTGCACAGCCATAGAAACACCATATATCAGTGTCAGCACTTTGAAAACATACTTACCAAAACATTGAATGTCCAAATGACCAGAAAAGGAAAACTTTTCCTTTTCCTTTCATCCCCCTAACTCATCTTACTAATGTGTGCTAACCCTTACCTTCACCTGCCCCTAACCCCAGCCTCCTCCTTCTTCTCTTTTCAGTTTTACCAGGTTAAGGGTCACCACAGCAGAACAATGGTCCACAGAATGATTGGCAGTAGAGTTTTACGGTGTTGACTTGCCAGCCTGGTGCCCAGACTTTCACAAAAGGCACAAGCATACACACACTCACACCTAGGATCAATTTAGGGTGTCCAATCCACCTACAGCATGTCTTTAGGATGTGAGAGGAAACCAGAGCACCCAGAGGAAACCCATGCAACCACAGGGAAGATATGCAGACTCCACACAGAAGGCACCCCAGCTAAGAATTAAACTGGAGAACCTGTCTCTGTGAAGCAGCAATGCTAATCACTGCACCACCGCTGCTGCCCTGTCCCTAACCCCAACCTACACCTTACTTTTTGAAAAACCCTTTCCCTAACACTACTACTAAAAAGACACACACACCACATAGATCAGCACACGTGCACATCATTATATCAATCCCTTAACCTAGCCATTACTCTAATCCTAACCCATAAACTCTCACACATAAAAGATTCAGTAAAGCATCACTAAATCTACCTCTTTACCTAGCTTTTACTCTAACCCTAACCTGTAAACACCACCTCAGTCCCAGTTATCATAACATTTGCATTTCCTGCTTTTGACATATAACATTCTCAACAGTTCTGACATATTTCAATATCAACATGCTGACACCTATATTTACATATATTCATTCACATATATGTTTGTGTGCATGTGTTTGTATCTGTCTATCTATCTATATAAATAATTTGAATTTGAATGTCAGTTCTAGCCAGCTGGCATCATCATAAAGTACTTTTTATTCTCATTAATCTATTGACATAACTGCTACATGCTAAGAAAGCATACTTTAAACAGTACTTTTCTGAGTTTTATGTGAAAATGTTTACTTTACAGTTGGACGTTTTGAGAAATGTGTCATTTCCTGCTGGCATTTACCACATTAACAATGATAATAGGTAGATTAGAAGTAGATACCTCTCAGATTTGTATGATAAAAAAAAAATAATTAGGAGGTCAATAAGTTTAGTTACAGGATCAGTACACATTTTAAACCTAGGTACTGACTGCAATTAGTCTTCCTATGCAGGTATAATCAGGAAAAGGTAGCCAGCTTTATCACCTTAGCTATAAAATCTGGTCTGGACGTGCAATGCTACAGAAACAGTGAATGAACTAATATTTTAAGCATCATACTGAAAGTGAACTGAAAGCATTGTGCTAGACATTGCCACAAAAATCAAAGGATATCTTTGCAAAACACATGCTAATTGTAAATCCAAAAACAGTAAAAAAAAAAAATAGGAAGTCATAGTGCAATCATTGCAAGTCACTGGAGAGATTTTATCTCAGATAATGTTATTTTTGACGCAGAGTACTATGACCTCATCAGGGAGGTAAAATCCTTCACTGTTAAAAAAAATACATAGTATAGCTGCCTTCCATCAGACCATCTTGGAGTATACCATATCACAAAATTATAATAACCATTTTCAGAGATGTGTAGACATTAAAGTTAAAAGAAGAATAATCACCACTAAAATAATGTGGGGACATCAGAGCTACAGAAAAGCAAATAAGGAAAGTATATACTTTATCTTCAGGCTTGGGTGTGTTTGCCATTTAATTATGATCAACAGCGCAAGGCAGAAACAATAAACATTATGTGTATATATGAAAACACAGATATATATTGCAGGGCTAGCCATCTAAGGGCGTGAATATTGGCTTTAGATGAAACTCATTGTTGATATGACACCCTGGCCCCATGTGCAAAAATGGGAAGAAAGGGATTGTGGATGTATAAATACATATATATATATATGTGTGTGTGTGTGTGTGTGTGTTTGTGTAGATATAATTGTTTTACTTTTGTCATTTGTTAACCGGGTTAGTCCAGCTCAGCCAAAAAGGCTCATTTTCAGTGGAGATCCAAGGAGAAAAGCTCCAGAAAAAAACAACATATTAACATACATACATTCAAAAAACAAGAATATTGCAAAGTTAAATCATACAGTCAAAAAGCAAGAAAATAACACATTGATATCATTGCATAGGTTTACAGTAACAGAGGGTTACATGACAAATAAAAATAAATTAGATGCTGAGAGAGCAACATTAGAGAGTTTATAAAGTAAAAAAAAAAAGGAAAAAAAGTGTTGCTATTAATAGAGATTATAAGTAGTAGAAGGCACTAACATAAAGAATAGCAAGATATGTGACACTGCCAGCCCAGCTATCTGGAATTTTGTAAATAATTTTATGTCATTTGTGAATATGGATATCATTTATACAGAATTGCATGTTATGTACTGAGTTTCAAGAATGTAACCACAGCATACCCTGCTGGAACATAGAAGATTAACTTACAAAACTTCAAGAAAATAAGTTGAAATGAAGTGCTTTACGATGTGCTATAAAAGTTAGTTAATGCAGCAAGGAGACAGGATGTCTGGAGCTAGAAGTTTTTTCTATTGTCATGGAGAAAAGTAATTACTAGGTTTAAAATGTAAAGTATTGTATTGCTTTATGACTTCCTAGCAGCTGCACATCTGAGAGATATGTATTTTTAACACAGAAATGTTAGGCTTCTGTTTAGACTGGGAACTGAAGTCAGGTGATAAAGAGTGATGTCATCCAAGCTAACCCAGCAGTAATGTTTGATATTAATTTAAGAACTCTCTCAGAGAGAGACTGGGCATTTTGCATTTTGTCTCTGACCAGGAAACATCCATCATCATCACCATCTGCACTTGTCTTGGTAATAGTAAATAGTTAGGGGGAAATAATTTGTTTTAGATATAGATAGGCATATAGTGAAGATTATTTTAGATGTTTTCTGTATTTATTTGAGACTGTCCTGCAAAGTTGTTTTAAAATATTTCCTGTGATCTTGAACTCTGAAGTAACTGTGTTTGTTGTTAGAGTATTGTCTTGTTCTTTTTTATTTATTGTTAAATATATTATACCTATCTTTGTGGCTGATACTTGTAAGACATATTTAAGCTCTTAGGGTACTTGCAGATGTATTTGGTGACAATGTACAGGCCACTCCTAAATAGCCTTGCAAGTCATGGTCAAAACTACCATTTGGATTAATAGTAACATTACACAGTAGGATTGGACACCCTTTGTAAGGACCTTATAGTAGCTGATAATTAAGGGTGTCTGGTGGCAGCTGGTACTACCTTATAGTGTGGGCAGAAGGGGGCATGGTTAGTAAACCTGTGACAGCCTTTCCCAGGTGCGTGTGTCTGTATATCAATCAAATCTCAAAGTGTGTGTGTCGTATACTTGGGCAGGGTCATGAAGCACTGGTTGGACAGAGAGGGTGATGGAGGTCTTGACTTGGTCACTTGGCTGAGATCTTAACCCTATAGCTGTGGCAGTGGGGAGTCTTACTGGGGATCTGGAGAAAGAGGGAGAAACCATCCCCAGACTGACTGTGATCTCTGTGTACTCTTAAGGGAAATTGTACTTTACTGTGTGTGTATACTTGTCATTCTCCCAGTGTGTACATTCCCTTGCTGTTGCCAGTGGGGAGGATTGAGGGTCCTTGATTACTAGAACAGGGCAGGGGCATCACAAGAGGTATAATGCATGCATATATATATATATATATATATATATATATATATATATATATATATATGTATATTTATATATATATGTGTGTGTGTAAGTACATGTGTGTATGTATGTATATATATATATATATATATATATATATATATATAGTTATAAAACACATGCACATCTGTTAGCCTTGACACCAATCCAGTGGTTTATTAGTTATGCAGATACAAAGGGACACCTGATCAAAATAAAAACTGAAAAAATATTCATCTGAGTTACAAGCAACCAATACAAGTTGAAAAATAATTGTCTGATGTAATTTTTGTACTGCACTGCTGCACTTTATTGTTTGGTCTCTGTACCAAGACAAAATTAAAAAGTATGTTGGCTTATATGTCTGGATGAAAGAAAACACCAAACACCCACTTGTAGGAGCCAGCCACTGTTTTATCTTTTTATTTATTCATTTATTTTTTAAGTGCTTTCATCCATCCCACAGACATCAAGCACATTAAAAAAATCTTACAACAAATATACAATTTTTCTGGTTACAATCTTATTTACATAAAGAATAATTCCTTACAATAGCCAGCTATCAGTGCTATTTCAATTAGAATGTAAGGAACATCCAGTCAGAATGCTTGGGCCAGTGTGAAAATGACTGTCAAAAGCTATGCTAGAGAGTGCCAGCCATTGAGGAATTAAGCAGATGAAAACCAGGCTGAGAGAAAGACACACCAGAGTTGTTTCAAGGGAGTGGCTCTGCCATGGTTTTGGGGAATCTAGAAATCTTGCTGTGAGATTACATCCAATATTGGAATGCACATGGGCAGCTTACCATGTATGGAAGCCCTATTGGAGATCTGTTGTCTGGTTGTGGGGCTAGGAGTTATGCTTTAAAGGAGGTGAACTCATTCCACTTGGCTAAAGAAAAAACACAGGACCTGATAATTGGATCATGATGGGTATTAGAACCCTTTGTTACAGAAGCTATGCTAGAGCTAGTCATAAAGGTTCATCCTCTGTTTCTTGTGTTCAGAGCTAAATCCAGTGGACAGAACAACAATCAGAGGACTTTAGCTATCTTACCAGTTAATAGGAAGATATTACTTCACATCAAAACTGGCCATGGAAAAACTCAATGAGGAACCTGAGTCATAGTTAAGAAATAAACCATTCCCATGGAAGTTAGGGGCTTACTACAGAAAACTTATCCTGCAGTGGAGTGAAGTGGCTATCCAGAACCAGAATGAGGAGTCTGGGTGTGCTTGTTCAAGAGTTCTCTGTGCAAGATGAATATGATAGGTTGCAGGCTGCCAACACCAAAGTCTTGCAAATGGTGGATGACCTGTGATGGGATGGTGCTTCATTGCTACTCACAAGAACAACAGGGGAGCTAAGTGTGAGGAAGATCATGGTATGTCAGGAGTACTTTCTTCCCTGTTGAATTGTGGGAATTTATCAAATTTAGGGTAAATAATGTGAAACCAACATCTTCAAATAAATAAATAAAGTATAGATAAATGGCATAATAAAAAGGGGAAATTGTACACACAAGTCTGCTTAAACCAGAATAAAGATACTTAGAATAGCGGGCACAATAAGCCCTCACCAGCAATTTCTAGCTTAGAAAGGTCTAGGCCACACTCTCTTGCCACAGGAATCTAGACCTCAACCCTTCTAATATAAAATAACTCATTTGGAACCCAACTGCTTAAACCAGATCTAAGACACTTTCATTGTCAAAATAACATACCCCCGCCACAAAACCTCTAGAAACTGTCTAACATACCCATGCCTAATAAACGCCCGTGATACATAGTGACACAATTGGGTTGGATTGCTCTGGTAGGCTTATAAAGGCTCTGGTGGTTGTTAGGCTAGTATAGACCTATAAACTGATGAACGATTAAATTATTTTTAGGGATTGGAGCAAGTGTGTGTTTTTTGCTTGTCAGTGTGACATTTTTATGACATAACTACCTTTTTAATTCTTACATTTTTACTGACTATTGCTGAAATCACTAGTCACATTAAAGGCTTCTTTCTCAACTTAATTATGGAACAGCTTACTTAGTTGCTTGGTTTTTCCTTCCTTCTTTCCTTCAGACACAAGAAAAGAAAACTTCTAGGCAGCCTTTGCAATTTTAGCAGACTGCTTTCTTGCCTCATCCGCACATGAGTGAAACTACAGTGGCCATTTCAGGTTCCTCGGACCACTCATCTTTTTCTTTGGGTTCCTCTGGTAAAGTCCCGTCAGCCACCATGAAATGGTGTTTATACATGCCCTCTGTGGCTGCTGGAGTGTCATTTTTTGGCATGTGAGAACCACTATTGTTCTTGGAGGGAATGCTTCTTTGTTTGGCAAGATTAAGATGCCTGTTCCTTGGGGTGATATTCCTCTCGTGAGTCTGTCCATATCAGTGGACTTTCCTGTTTAAAAGAAGTAAACATTAATTATTTATCTTCCCTGTCTCTGTCTGACTAGATAAGGAAGAGTTATTGGGCTTAGCTTAGGGTTTTGTTCAGGGTTTTAACTCCTAACATTCTGGTGTTACTGGTAAAAGAAAATGAAATTCTTCAGTTTCTGAATTTTCTCACTGTGATAACTGGGAATAGAATTTCAGGGAACCTTTGTAAATTATTTCCCCTCAGGCATCAGATTCTGTTTCCGATGACATTTTTTCTTCTGTTTCCTTTGAAGAATTTTTCTTTTCTGAAACCATTCCTAGAAGGATTTTTTTTTCAATGGGAACAAAATGACATTCCAGTTTATTAAAAAAATATATGATTTATTACAACTGGAATTTCCTCAGCCTTTGGCTTTTCCTCCCATACTTCCAGCTTTGGGGAATTTTTTATTACAGCCTGCAACATACCTGACAGCCAGTCTGCAGCCCCCAGAAAGGCAAATATACTTTATTTGGTTCCTCTGTCTTATAAATACTTATTTTATATCCCAGATCTGACCATGCAGTGATTTGCTTGTCAAATAATTTTGCAGCTAAACATCTAGTAAATGGTAATACCTCTCCCTCGGACAAGAATGTGAAAGCTTTTGCTAGATTTGTGAAAATAGCATTTTCTTCTACCACTCTTATTTTTTAAAAGTTTTTAATTCTCAAGCTCACAAGTTAGTTTTTGTGTGTTGGTTTTGAAAATATGAGGAGCATTACTGTCTCTCTTTCTCTTTTTTGAGGGTAAATACATCTTGTCTACGTGTTTATGACTCAGCTGATACTTCTTCCAGAGCAACAGCTACAGATCTGTTACAAAAAGAATTGCACTGTTTTGTTCTCTAAATGTACCTAAAGGTGTACATGCTAAAACTTTGAATTATCTTGCTAGGGAATTTTTACTTGGATCACCTGTTGCTGCCGAAGTTCACCAAAAAATGTATGATGAGAGAAGAAAACCTTTTCAAGAGATGATCATTTTTTTCAGCCTTCCTTCTCCATGTTTGTTAAATCTTTTAATAAATGGCAAATTAAGCATTCTCAACAATCTTTCACATGAGTAGGCATTCGAGGTGGTAGTCCTACAAGTCTGCTTGACTTTTTTCACTATCCCCTTTCCACCCTGGCAATCTTTAATGTTCCAATTTTTGGATCTCAATTTATTTCTTTGGCAACTGTCCACTATGGGTTCTGATCATTGTGGGAGTCCCCACCTCCGTTTTAGAGACTCCCCTTTCATCATCCAGATCAAACTTCTATATTTTCTGCTGTCTTTCAGCATCTGATGGCTCTTGGGGTAATAGAACTTTATGCCCCTCTCTCTTGCAGGGAAAGTTTTTTGTTGAAGGATATTTTTGGTTCAAAGAAACTTCATAGGGACCAGTCATGGATTTTTCCTTTCTCAACCAATTGATGGAAGCTCCAAATCTCAAAATGTTATCCCTTCATAACCTGTTCCCTCTTTTACCCTTTCAGTGTTTTGGTAACCTTAGATTTAAAAGATATTTTTCAACAAATTCCTATAGCTACATTTTTTTCAAACACTTTTTTTTAAAGATTCTGCATCTGGATTACACTTTCAGTTCTCTGTATAACCCTTTGGGTTATCCATTACTTTAAGAGTATTCACAAAGTGGATAGGTCCAGTGATAGCCTATTGCAGTCTGTACTATATTCATATTTTTACCTTGCTTATTTATTAGCCAAATCTGTTTCAAAGCATAAGGAAGCACTCACTTTAGTAAGAAAGTTCCTCTATATTATGTAATGACAGATACCTCAGAGTTTGTTTAGGGGAGACTTGTTCTTTGACCTGGGCAACAGTATTTTTTTTATTTCTTTGGGAAATGGGCAAAAGCATTACCCTAAGCTTCCTCTCCTATTGTACCTACAAACACAAGACAGGGATTGTTTAATACAGACAATCGTTAAACATGTTCAGCTGGCTGCCAGGATCATAGGATGCTAATACCTTTTAATCACATTTTCTCTGAGGACGTATAGGAGGAAAAGAAAACATATACTAGAAAATCATATGTATTAGCTTATTCAAAAAAGTTTCTAGATGGTGTCACATTAAGAAGCAAGGCCCTTTTATGGCTAGCATTTATATGGCTTTAAAATATCTGTGTGAGTTTTTATCCTTTGGCCTTTCTTATTCATCAGTCAAGGTTAAGCTCATCCTTAGGCCATTTCAGCATGTCTGCTCATGGTTCCTGCTATTTTAATGCACTCTCATGTCAAGCTGTTTTTGAAAGGGGGTTTTAATATATTCCTCCACATATAAAACAAGTATCCTTCTGAAGATCCTAGTTTTAAATTTTTGTTCCTACAACAGTGCAGGCTGATTTGAGATTCTTAAATAAAACAATGTTACTGATTGCTGTTACTGATTGTAAGAGTGTCTGAGTTGCATGCTCTTAAGATGGGTCAGTCTTATCTTGTTTTCCTCAAAGATAGGGTTGAGAAAAAATCCTTCATTAATACCTAAAATGGTGTCACTCTCTACTGTGAGCCAAGCAGTTAATCTCTGTGTCTTCTTTCTATGACCTAAAATGAGGGATAACAGATCCTACTTATTTTGGATGTCTACAACTCAGATACCATCTTGACTAAAACCTTCAGAAATTCTTTCTAGTTGCTCATTTATGAAAGTAAGAAAAAAGAACAACCAGTGTCAAAACAGACAATTTTGAAATGGTTGTCCCATGCCATTTCTGTCATAAGTCAATTTCAGGTAGGGTCAAGACACACTCTACTAAGGCCTTGACTTATTAGGTGGCTGTTTGGAAAATAGAGGACTCCAGAGGTGTTCTACAGGTAATATCTTGGTCCTCTCTACATGTTTTTACAAAACTCTACAAACTAGTTTCCTTTTTCATATCTAGAACTGGCTTCTTGGTCCTCTCTACATGCTTTTACAAAACTCTACAAACTAGTTTCTGTTTGCATATCTAGAACAGGCTTTGCTAGGACAGTTCTCTGGGGGCTCCTAGATGTTCATCCTTCCTCCTCCCTCTCTTTTTAAGGTGTTCTACTCATATAGCTCAGACCATTACAGCAGTGATCTTATGATGAATATAGTTCAGTTGTGTAAGTGAACTTACCATAACAGGGGAAGTTTAAATGATTACTGCTGCAGTAGCCTCTCCCTCCCTCCATCTCTGTCATATTTTTGTGTGTTTTTGTGTGCCAGGGTGAGGAATTGGATTCTTTTTGTCTAGCATTGACCTCTTTCAGGGCTCTAGCCTTTCTCTTTCAGTAGACATGAAAACTCTGAAAGGATAGCTACCCAGACCACTAGTTTTCTTCTTGTTCTGCTTGAGATTCCAGAGGGCTTCATGCATTGAAGGTGCCCTTAAGCTTCAGAAACTGGCCAGCTGTTATATCCTAAGCAGGATGTAACTCATATAGCTTGGGCTACTGTGCCAGTGATCATTCGAACTTTTACTATTATGGTAAGTTTACTTGCACAATTGTGCTTTCGTTTGTATTAATACATAGTTATTTTATTGACGGTTAGCCAAATTCATGAGGTCAGGGAACTAACCATGCCTGTCTCTTCAGGAAAATGTTAGTTATCTCTGACCTCATCAGAGACTGTAAAATAAGAGTAAAAAAAGGAGGAATTAATGGTTGTTACTGGGCTGAATACCAGGCTTGAAATTTTATGTTGCCAATCGCCCCTTTCACGTGTTAGCATGGCAAACGTGTAACCCCATAACTGTAAGTAAGCTGCCATAGCATAGGAGGTAGAAGAGTTTATCTATATTTATACATTTTGTTAACTGAGGTAGAGCAGAGAACACACACAAACTAAAAAAAATAAAACTAATTTATACAATAAAAGAGCACAGCAAAGAAATAAAACTAATTTGTAAAATAAGAGTACACTAAAACAAAGGTATACTTGATCTATAATACAAAAATGATTTAAGAAAGTAATCAGCAGAAACTATTATGAACAATATTTACACCAGTTAGAGTAGTGAAATGTATGGAGTTATAGAAAAGATCCTATATGAAAAATGATAAACAATATATGTCATAGAGTAGGGAGACTAGGTTATGTGACCTGAAGCAGAGCATTTACAAGCAGCTTGTACTGCAAGATGTTCTTTAAGTTGTGCCCAAGAGTAGTTAGAAAGGTCTTTAAGATTGAAGGAATATCTCTCCAGAGCTTGGTTCCAAAAGTAGAAAGGAAGTAGTTAGAGCAGTGCAGTCTGGTTTTAGGTGCTTGCAAGTGGGGCCCTGAGAGGCTATGTGATAAAGGTTATATTACAGAAGTTGTCTAAGTAAGCTAGAGGAAAGAGAAGAGCAAAAGTTTTCTTTGAGGGGCCAGAAAAGTTGGGCACACTGGAGTATATTGGAGTGGTGCTGAACCAATAGCCAGTTGGCTTTGACCAGTGTAAGGCAGTTTTGTTCATACTTTGGGGAAAGGGTAATGAAGTGACAGATGGAGATGAAGACTGGATGGTGGTAGAATTTCTTTTGGAGGGAGATACAAGAGGTAGGCAGTACATAAGTTGGGTTAGAAGAATCCGTTTGCCAATAGCATTTCTTGACAGGTGGGAGAGAAAAGAAGAGATTTTATTGGCCAAAAACGGTAGGGTGTTTATTTTTTCCAGGTGTTTTTTGAGGTCATGGTGGAAATTAATTGAGGGATAAAGCCAGAGTCCTACGTATCTGAAGGTATTAACCTGCTCAGTGGCATTAATGAAGTGATCAAGTATAAGAAGTTTCAAAACTTTACTTAAAAAGCACCTATGCCAAAAATGGCTCTGTTCTTCCTGCTTACCTGGCTAGCTTTCCCAGATTACTTTTCAGCAACTCTTATAGTCACTTTGCTTCAAAATCTCTTTGCACCTCATCAGTCCTCCTCATACTGTGCTTGTATCCTAAACTCTTACTTTTCATCCTCTCACTCCCCACCACTAACTACAATTCCTCCTCTGTCCATTTATCTTCCTGCTCATTTCCATAACTTCTCCTTTCATATCTCTCTCATCATTTTGAAGCTACATTTTACTTTTGTCTGTAAATTATTACTAAACTCAGAGCACCCCAGTTTGATCTTTTCCCTGCAGCCATTGCACTATAAATACATTGTTACTGTATGCTATTTGTTTATTCAATAATTAGCCAATTTATGTTACTTTCTTTCTTGTTTTTTGTGTTAAAATGTTATGTTCATGTAAGAAATATTTAAAAATATTTAAAAAATCATGTAAATAAGCTTATATGTAGATGGTTGTACCCTGCAATTATAAATACACATCATATATAACTTAAACGTAGAGCTTTTCTCCCCTGGCCTATGCAAAAAATGGGTTTTGCCCAGCCAGACTTTTCCAGGTCAACGAAGACAAATAATAAATACATTAATAAATAAGAAGTGAGTTGGGGTCTTTTGCTTTTTGGTGGAGGTTTTGAAGAGCATAGTTTTAGTTTTTGAAGAATTAAGTAATATTTTATTTTGCTATTGATTCAGTTAATGTTGAAATGAGCGGGTTGTGTGGTTGGACTGGAAGATAATGAGGATTTGAATTTGGGGAAGGTCAAGTATAAGCTTATTTATAAAGTAGAGAAAAGAAAAGGGGCCAGTATGGAGCCTTGAGGCACTCCTTTAAGTAAGGGAGTGGTGGTTGATCTACTGTTGTTAAAACTTACTGATAAAGGTTATTTGTATAGGTAATTTTGGAACCAGGAATAGTAAAGCCCAATGTCACTGAGGTGATTAAATAGAACTGGATAGTCAACTAGGTCAAAAGCATTGCTAAGGTCTATAAATATGGCTCCAGTAAGGAGGCGTTTGTCTATAGCTAAAAAGGATGTGATCAGTGAAAGTAAAGTGCAGTGGAAGTGCTATTGCTAGACCACACACCATGTGGCTTGGAAGAGAGAAGGCAGTATTGACGTATGTAGTTTGAGAGTTAATTATAAACTAGTTTTTCCTGAGAATTTCACAAGAGTTGGGAAGATGGAGGCTGGGCGGCAGTTACTGGGGTAGCTTGGGATTAGATGTTTTGGGTAACAGTATCATTTTTTGGTATTTTCCATGTATTGAAATTGAATAATTGAAATTAGTCATGTTTATTTTCTACAATTTAAGTAGTCAAGGAATGCATCCTGCAATACAAAATGTTATGTATGCATTTATAAAAAGGAAGGTATGCATTACAGATGAAATGCAATTGTTACTGCTATTTCTTATCTTCTGCAATGGACACTTTCAGAAGCCCCACAAACCTTTGGTAAGAGAGGGTGATTAATCTACTTATTCATGTAAAACTCTGCTGCTATGGCAGCTTTAAAGATTATCAATTTCAGGAAGGCCAGACTCTTGCAGGTGCTGCTGTGTTTGAAAATGTTTCTAGTCTTATCAGTAGTCAAAACAGATTTTTATCTGTTAAATGCATCTTTCTTTTATAATATTTTCATTTTACATAGTTAATATTTATGTTATTTCATTTATTATTTCAGCTGTAGGCACACCTGCAAAAATATGGCATTGATCAAAGCGCAAACAGTAAAGTTGGCACAGCAGCAAAAGGTATGGTCAGTATGCAATTAGTAAGTCAATCATCCCCCAGCCCAGTCCCAGGTGTGTGGTAACTCTGCATCATTTGCAGAAGTTGCCAACTTGAATTTCCCAATACATTATCAGTACCTTGCTAGCAATCTTCAACATTGGTCCTGCAGTGTCCACCATAGCTGCTCCCAATAACTTAACAAGTTTTGAAAATGCATTTTTGAAAATTTCATCAGATGAACTGAATTGTGATGATGGTAATTTAGCAGCTGGCAGTAACAATAATAAAGCTTCATACTGAAGAGCATCTGTTAATCCAGTACAATTATGTGCATTTGCATTAAAATTAAATAGAAGTTCATAGCAAGTTCCACATGTTGACATAACGTATCGAATACAGGAACACATGGTAACATCAGCAATAGTTAGTTAACTATGACATACTTACATTGATGTGACAATTCTTAGTATTAAACCAAAAACCTCACGAATAAAAACAGTGGTCATATAAAAACAAAAACAATGCAATAATGAACCACAAAGGTATAAACTTTATTTCATAAACCTGGTAAGCGCTTTCATTCCAAAAGGAACTTCTTCAGACCAAGTCAAAGACGTAAAAAACTTTATTTAAAAGATTACATCAGAAACAGCTGATCAAAGTGAATCAATGAATTAACCCTTTCCTTTTTAAAACTACCTTGTAATTCTCCCTTTCATTTAATCCAGTGAAGTTACATATGTTTAATCTTACCTGCCAACAGTATTCTTTCCAATTTAAGTCATCCTCAGCATCAGACGTACTACCATAATTCGATACTTGATCGACCACTGAAAATTTAAAACAACCTATTCAACTTTTGAACTGTGTTTATTAATAACATGCTTGGCTAGGCTATTTATTTCATTAATATCTACAGCCCTTAGATGTTCATAAATTCTTCTTTTAAATTCTGAGCTGTTTCTCCCTATATGAAAAGCCAAACACAGTCCATATAACACTCTATATAGAATAAATTTAGATTTGCAGTTGTAACCATGACTTAGCTTAATATTATAATTTCTAGCAACCACTTTGATTTCTTTACCTTCCAGAATAAATGGACAGAACCTATATCCCTCGCAGTTTTTCATACCTTTAACAGCTTCTGTTACTTTTCCTTCAACATTTCTGTAAAAATACTGTTTCATATTTTTCCCCTTTTAGTCAAAAATACTGGTGCCTTCCCAATAATATTATGTAACTCATTAAAATTTGAAAGAAACTTCCAGTTTTTCTTAATAATTTGCTTTATACTATTAGCATCTATGGAATTTTGTAAAACACAGGCTAACATAAATTTTTTATCTGTTACATATTTTTCTGCCCGTTCACTTGTAGACAAGTTACTTTCCCTTACCTTACCTATCCCTTCTCTGACTTCTTTTATTAGACTTTCTGGAAGCCCTCTATTTTCAACCTTTTCTTTTATGGCACAACTTTCTATCTCAAAATAATTTTCATCTTCTGTTAAGTCACTTAATCTTTGAAATTGGCTCTTTACTATATTTCTTTTTAAATTATTGTTATGCCTGCTATTATAGTACAAATAACTATTGCTGTCTAATTCCTTTTTCAAAATTCTAACTTTTAGCCTGTTGGCAGATTTATAAACTTTTAAGTCCAGAAAGTTAATTTCATCTTGATTCACATTGTGCACAAACTTCATACTACTACACACAGTATTTAAATACAATAAAAACTCATTCAAACTTTCCACAGTGCCTTTCCATAAAAAAAAAACAAGTCATCAATAAAATGTTTTAAAAAATTACATTTAAAAGAAATCAGACTTGTATATAAACTCTTTCTCCCAACCTGTCATAAAAATATTGGCATAGCTGGGTGCCATTACAGCACCCATAGCTACACCATTAGTCTGCTTATAAAGTTTACCCGCCAAAACAAAAAAAGTATAACTCAATATAGCATCCATTATTTCAACTAACAACCTTACTTCATCGTTAGAATAAAGGTTGAATTGGAGCAATTCTTTGTCCACAGTTTCCAAGTCCTCTGCATTTGGAATAGCTGTGTACAAGGACACAACATCTGCTGTCAGCAATAATGTGGAACTATCCACCTGCATTTCAAATATCAGATTTTTAAAATGGATGGAATCCCTAATATAAGAATCACTGCAGCACACTAATTTCTGCAAAACTTTTTCTGCAAAAATTGTCATAGATTCTGTCTTCCTGCCTTGACTGGCCACTATGGGCTGAAAACTAGGCATATTTCACTCCTTATGAACCTTGGGAAGGCCAAAAAACCTTCCCAATTTGGGATTCCAAATTCTAAAATATTCAGCTAAACTCATTGATATAAGCCCTTCTAGCAACCATTCCTCAATACAGGCATCAATGACATTATATGACCTCACCACTTCTTCCCATGAACCCATTTTGTAGAATTTTTTGTCATTTAACATTTTTTCATTTGTACTATAATAATAGTTAATTTCTGATATCACAACAGCATTTCCTTTGTCGGCCTTAGTTTTTATATATATATATATATATATATATATATATATATATATATATATATACAGTTATTATTTTTCAACTGTAATAAAGCATTCCTCTCTTCTGCAGTTAAGTTATAAAATTTTTCCTACGCTTTCGACCCTAATAACTCTCTTACATCACTTTCACACACTAACAAAAAATATTCCAATTCAGGTTTCAAGCAGGGATTATAAAAACTAGTTTTTTTGAACTGCTCCATTCAATAATCATCATTATTCTTGAATAAACATTTCAGGTTTAACTTTCTAACAAAATCTCTTACACAATTAATGCTTTCTATAAGGTCTGTGGTTTTTGAAGGCAGAAAAGTAAGACCTTTGCTCAGAACCTGAATATGTCACTTATTAAGTTGAAAACTGGATAAATTAATATTTTTAAACAAATCAGAAACAGTACCTTGTTTACAATGTCCATTTATTTCTTTGGCATATAGTTCTTGCTGAAGTGACCACAATTTTGCCACTTCCCATTCTTTTTTATGGTAGCTTTCCCTTTGTACTGTTGCCCCTGTTTCCAAGGGGCTTGCACTGCTACTTGGGCCCAGGTTTTCTGTCCTGCACCTTCATCCTGGTAAACGGCTACAATATGATGTCAACTTTTAGTGTTCACAACTTGAGGGAAATCTTCAGGATAGAGGATACAAAATGAATGATTTTAAAATTAAATCTGAATGTAGTGCACTAAGAAATGGGAAAGGTAGACCTTGCTATGCAAGGAAGGAACCATGCAGCAGTAATGACAATTCAAAGAAACAGAAGGACAACACACTAAACTGTGCACTCACCTTTAGTACGGACTATAAAGAGATATGTGGAATAATGAAGAGATTTTAGCCGATACTTACAGAGGATGATAAAATAAGAGAGCAGGTGAGCAGTCGAGGTTCACCTTCAAAAACAAGAAGAATGTGAAAAGACTGCTGTACAACAAAGATGGATTTAATCCCAAAAAGATGTCTGATTGAAAAGGGACATTCAAATGCATTAGATGTAAAGCGTGTACATCGATTGATAGTAGCAACATGTTTACACATCCAAAAACCAATAAGAGCTACACATTTAATGTGTATGCAGACAGCAACAGTCAACACTTAGTGTACTTTGCATCTTGTTGCCAATATGAAGCTTTTTACATTGGCAAGACAGACCAGTGCTTGAAAGAGAGAATATTCTGCCACCAAAGGGATATTCACAATTTAGATATTAAGAATGCACTTGCTCTTCATGTGTCGATGCATCCCACACATAGCTTTGTTTTCAAAGCTGTTCAAAGTGTGCCTTACAACATTAGAGAAGGTGATGTAAACAATTGTACCGAAATATGTGAAACAAGCTCAATAGTGAATTTAAAAGCTGATCGGCTTCCTGGTCTGAACACTGTGGTGCCACTCAAGAAGATTCTAAAGAATAGGAGGCTAGCTATTGGTGCAGTTTAGGAAGCTGGTGAATAAAATACCTGCCATTGGTTAATACTTGATTGGATAACTAGTAGGTGTTGTCATCTACCCTAGAGCCCATTGGACAATTTTAGTTTCTTATTCTGAGAGGAGAGCAAGAGATCACGATCTGAAGAAGGCTTACAGCCGAAAGCTCTCATCGGATGTATTAGCTCTCCATGTTTTAAGTTTGTCAGTGTTTTTAAAGATTTCATTAAAAAAAATTTGTTTTAGTTTTTACTAAGAGTGTAACCAAGGCCATGGAAGTGTACCGAAGATTGTTTTATACTTAGCAGATGTTAAGTCCCTTTTATTGGCCATTCAGTCGAAGCTCTATTGGACTTACTATACCAGGTCCCAACATTTCAAATGCTTACCAAGTGTCACACTTTGGTTATTAATTCTGAACTGTTCAGAGCAGATTTTCAGTTGATTCTTTCTTCATTTATTTCCTGTGTCTTTTCTTACAACTACTAACTCTGTGTACATTATCATAATAAATTCCACACCCATACAAATCATTTTATGTTTCTGGTTCCCATGCAATATTTTCAACTGAAAAATCTGTTTCTTTCATTTTACATACTGCCACATCTCTTTCCATAGTTTCCACACACCTGATTAATCACAGAACATTTCTCTTTATCAAAAAAAATAAATAAATAAATATAATAAAATAAAAAACAGAGAACTCGTAGTCTATCACAGACTTCATCAGAGTTAACATCATAAATCATCGCAATTATATACTTCCTTTCACCAATGAAGAAACATAATCAGTTTAATACAATGTTGATGCAATATTAGAATCACTACTCCTGTTAGAGTAACTGTTCATGTTAAAAAATCATGAAACTGAAAAAAGTTGTTACAAATAAAATTGTTTAAATAAATAAATTACACACAATCAAAATATTCAGAGCTTATTAGTTCTCATTTTTAGCACACCAAAAATAGAGATACTGTCATTAAGCCCAGGCATGGTTGTTGTGTTATGTTTCAATTGCCAGACTAATTCTTTAAATTCTAAAAAAAATGTCAGCATCACCACCTCTATCTGAAATTACCACTTTATGATTAAAAAATACAAAAATTTTATACCCATCACATGGAATACTGTGTATATGCAACACATTAGTGGGTTTGTTGTTTCTAATGTCATAAGTGTTCTCTTATCCTCTATTTCAATTTCCTGTGGTCTTACGTACATAAAATGTGTAGCATGTTGTACTGGTGGGCAGATATACTAACCTCATACTGTTACAGCTATATCTACCTGGATAAAGAAGAGTCTTGTCAAAACTCTCAACCACAGTGTTTAGTATGGAACTTCAGCAAATTATTGATGGCCAGCCCAAGATTATATTTAGTAAAGGGAAAACTTTCAAAAAATTTATGGTGATAAATGCGGACAATAAATCTTGTGTAAATGCATCAAACCACATGATTAAACATGGTTGTTGTAGATGCTGTAGGTTATACATGAAGCACTGTACTCTGTGTTTCAGTTTTGATAGAACCCTTGTTTGTCCAGATAGATGCAACTGTAACAGTATGAGAGTGCTATATCTGGCCACCTCTATAACATGTAACAGATTCTATGTTGGTAAGACCAACAGGAAATTGAAAGGGAGGATAAGAGAGCACATTTTATGACATTAAATCAACAAATCCACTAATGCATTGTATAGAGACAGTATTCAATGTGATGGATATAAAGAATTATATTTTTTATCATTGATAAAGTGGTAATTTCAGATAGAGGTGGTGATGCTGACAATTTTTAGAATTTAAAGAATTAGTCTGGCAATAGAGATGTAATGCCACAACCATACCTGGGCTTAATGAGAGTATCTCTATTTCTAGTGTGTTAAAAATGATGGCCAATCTCTGAATATTTTGATTATGTGAAGTTTATTTATTTAAACAAAATTTTATTTGTAATAACTTTTTTCAGTTTCATAATTTTTAACATGAGCAGTTGTTATAGGAATAGTGATTTTAATATTGTATTAATATTATATTAAATTGATTAATTATGTTTTTTGATTGGTGAAAGGAAGTATATAATGATTGTGATTTGTGATGTTAACAACTCTGAAGTCTGTGATATATGAACAGAAGCACTTAGTTGTTTAATAAACTGTGTGAAGTTACAAACCAAGTGCTCCGTTTTTTATTTTATTAAATTTCTCTTTATCAAACTTAATAGCCACACTTCATCCATTACATCTACAACATGCTTTTCACAGTTTTCTTGCTTCTAATTCCCAGACAGATAACTTTGCAACCTTTAAGCTCTTCCATGAATTTCACTGTGCACCCATTAATCACTTTAGTAAATGTTAAATTTGATTCTGTCAGCAGTCTGCCCTCTGCTAATACCTTCCACAACTCTGCCTCATACTAATGTATCATGTACCTCACCACACACACTGTCATCGGACCAGCCATTTAATCTGGTAACAGAAGCATCCATCTACTCAGTGGGTCCTTGTCCCCTCATGAAGAGCAAATTGTGGACATACAACAGATATTTTCCTCATTTCACAATAATTCAAAACATCTGTCTAATCACTACAAAACACGCTTTGTTATCATTTTTTTTTAAATTCCTATGTGTTGCATATTTTCAAAGCTTCTTTCTCTGCAACGTGCAGAAAGGTAGCATAAGAAGCTTTTCTGGCTTCTCAGATCTAATGCTTACAGATAAGAATAAATCAAATATTCAGGATACACAATTTCTAGCACCTGTTACAATTTTCCTGGAGAGAGGTTTCCTAGTCATGCGGAAGTACTGGTTTTGAAATTATAAACAAAGCAACTTAATTTGCAAGGCAATATGTAACATTTGATATTCACAATAAAAATAAAACTTCAAGACTGGGTATTGTCTGCTGCCAGCTTCATCAGTGTTTTTTCCTGATGACAATAAAACACAATGATAGAACACACAGTTTGCATATAGGACTTCAAGCAGGCTAAATTATCTTTGTTTTAACAATTTATCGGAATATATTACATGTTTGTAGGCCTTTCTGCCACCTGACTGGCAAAAAAGACTTACACAGAATGAGGCAGCTTAAGGTGCAGGCCAAACTAAGAGCAGTGGGTGTAAATAAATTATAAATGCACAACCACACAAAGTTTCAGAGTAAACTCCAGGACATCTTAGCATAGTTTTTCAATTAACTGACAAAGAAGGGTCAAAAGATTACATTTCATTCTGCAGATGTTGCATATATTGAATAGGTATATGCCAAAGTTAAAGGCAGAGACAAATGTTAATCTGGTGAAGAAATATTTTTTTCAGAAGATGGTCAGACACTAAAAAGAAACCCTTTTGGAAAATAAATGTTCATATTTATCACTGCTGCAGTAACCTAAGCTATATGAGCTTCCCTGTAGTAGCCAAAGCTATATAAGTTATATCATGCCAAATATATAACAGCCAGACAGCTTCCAAAGCTTCAGGGTATTTTCTACATACCTAAACCATTAGGCAGTTTGAGCTGAACTGTCTAAAAAGACAGGTTTGGGTGTTAAACCCTTTAGAGCTTTCCTGTCTGCAAAGAGAGCTCTGAAGGCTTTTGAGGATCGGCAGTCGGCTAGTGATTTTTTGTTGTGGACAGCTAAATTTCCTTTACAGAAAAAAAAACTTTGACAATTAATATTTGTTCTTTAAAAGTACTTTTTTGGTTGGGAAAGTTTTTTTTTTTTTTTTTTAACTAGGAGTTTGTCTTTTAACTGATTGCCACAAGCCTAATGTGAGCACTCTTTCTTCCTGTTAGTTTAAAAGTTATGACAAATATTCTAAGACCATGTTTCTGTGGATAAACTATATTTATTTTAATTTTGGGGTTAATAAATTGTATTAAAGTGTGTTTTACTGAGAAAAAGTGGCTTTTTGGGATTTTTAAATTTTAATGGTTTGTGCTGCTTACATTTCCTGGGAAAGAGGCACCATTTTTAGCTCGACTAAAGAACAAACTACCTCTACCACAGCTGGTCCTCCTTCCAGCCACCAACAGAAAAAGTTAAGCAAACAGCCCTTACCACCACCACAGCAGGCTAGCAATTTGACTCAGCCTCAAGTGACTCTGTTGTGGCCAAAACTGGTCCCTCAGACCACTATTTTTCCCTAGATCCCTCTGGTGTAGCACCAACAGCCACTATGTACTGAGAGTTTGTCATGTTCACTGCAACTAACAGAAGCCTCTCAGTGGGAAGGGGAGAGACAGTCTTTTTCAATCTGGTTGAAGGGGTGGAGAATTTCCTCCTGTTAAGTCAAAATGTTTTACCCATCTGTGGAGAACCTGCTGCTGCCATTTATGAACCTGTTTTCTCTAATCTTACTGTCAGAAAGAAACAGAAAACTAAACATATGTCTACTCCTACACAAATCTCTGTAGACAGTAGTTTTATTAGGTCTGACTTGGGCTCTTGTTCAGGCTACTGACCCTTCTTATAACGTGGTGTTAGGCAAAAGAAAAAGTGATTATTCTTTTCCTGAAGGGATTCAGGATTATAAATCTGGATAGGAAGATGGAGACAGATGCAGGGGTTTTATCCTCTGATTTTTGATTCAGACTCACAGGAAACTATGGTATCTAAATTTCCCTGTGAGGGATTCTCTTTCTCTGAGACTTTTTCCAGAATGTCTGTGTTTTCAGTGGGAGAACACTGAGGCTTCTCAGTTTCTGAGAAAATACAATGAGCTGTTAAAAATGGAAATTCCAGAAACTTCTTCTATCCCTCCAGTACTATCAGCATTAGCAAATTTGTTTTTTACAACTTGTAACTTCCCTGATAATTAGTCTGCTAGTTAGTCTGCTGCTTGTAAGAAAGCGAATTTATTGTATAAGGTTCCTCAGTATTTTAAAGTTTTTATACACTCATCCCAGACCTGACTCAACAGCACCAGCTTTAGTTAATCCAGCTGTTGATAAACATTTGGCTAATTCCAGTCCCGCCCTTTCTAATAAAGATAATACAATTATTGATAAATATGGGAAAAGTGTGTGTTTCTGCAACTTTGATTTCTAAGTTGTCAGTCTTGTAAGTTAAAATTAAATAACAGACTTTCTATAGGCACGGAGGCCCTTTGCTTACAATGCCATGCTTCACAAGGCCACTGTTTAGTAAGTTATTCCCTGTCATCACTTATGGAAGGCAATTTTCACCTGGCGGTACTGCTACTACCCTTCTGCATCTACTACCTGTTTTGTGTGATTGTCTCCCTGATGTGAATGTGTATATATGTATATATATATATATATATATATATATATATATATATATATATATATATGTGTGTGTGTATATGTATGCATAATATGTACACACACACACACACACACACACACACACACACACACACACACATATCTTTTTGATAATTTAAAAATTTCCTGTCAAATTTCTTAATTGAAAATATATCTATATACAGCCCAGAAATGAGTCATTTGAAACAAAACTCACAGGACTCATCTTTTAAGAAATAACTTCAATTGTTCCTTACTAATATTCAGGAACTATCTTTAAAAATGGACAAAATAAACACAAAGCGTGATAATTTCAAAGAGAAATGTTCTAAACATATGGATCAAATCCATGAGGCGTCCCAACAACAGAAAGTTCAAATACCATGCATTGAGGACTCATTAAATGACATGGAAGGGAGACTAAATCAAAATGAAAATTTTTTTTATTAAAACAAAATATTGCTCTTTTGAACAAAATTGATGACCTAGGGAACATATCTTGTAAAAACAACATCATCTTTGGTTTGCAAGAAAAAAAATGAAGGAAACAACATGGCAACGTTTTTGTCATCCTGGCTTCCCGTTATACTGGATTTAATTGAAGCAATGTCATTTGGCATTGAGAGGGCAGGGTTTCTGATTCAACATCTTCTTCAAATATAATGCTTCCTTGAGATTTACTATTGTAAGACTTTTTTCCTCACAAGATAAAGAGTTAATTCTTAAAACTACTTGATCCAAGTCTCCTATTGAAATATATGACAGAATTATTTGGTTTGACAATGATTATTCCACTTTAGTCATTTCTAAAAGAAAGTGTTTCCTACCTTTAATAAGAGAAGTAAAAAAAAAAAAAAACAAATTAAAGTACATCTATTGTTTCTGGCCAAACTAAAATGCTTTCTTGCTGATGAAAGTAAAGTTTTGATGACCTGGATGCAGCTTTATCTGTTTTTGAAAACAAATAGCATCTTTGAACAAACAGAAAATATGGATTGGAACAGCTCTTCTTTAAAGAGACAAGCAAAAATATCCAGATGGAAGACAATTGAAAAGAAGAAAAAGCTAAAATTAAATGACTTGAGTATCATTAAATTTCACTATATAATACTATTTTTCTTACTTTATCCCTTTATTATCTTTGTATTGTAAGCAAACTTGCTTTGTTTGTTGTCTGATGGGGAATAAAAGAAGACTTGGATGTTTTTATACTAAGGTAATTAATCCTCTTCCTATTCTTGTTACATGTATATCTTATTCAAAACTAATGTCTTTATATATTTCTTAGTTTATTATTTCATACTTTAAGATGTGTAATAAGTCCTATCTGATAAGTTTAACTATTGTAAAGTTCGAACTATGACAGATTTTACTTCTTATAACATTCCTTTTGTCATTGCTTGACGATAAAGCATGTCTCCTTTTCATTTAAATGTTAAGTGCTTAATATATTATACTGGTCATCTTGAATGTATAAATCTTAAAATCTTAAACTAATTAGTTGTGTAGAAATCTAAAACTAATAGCTGTATATGGTATGCCACTGTTGTATATATTTTATAGTGCCACTTCTGTTGAAAACATGTTATATTATTATTATTTCTTTTGCCTGGCTTGCATTACAGTTCATTGTCTTATGGTGATGCATGTTCTATTGGGAGATCCATAGGTTCTTGTGTCAGTGTTTGGTGAGAGCCTTTCTTCAGATAAATGTGTGTGCATAGAGTATGGAAGGTCAGGTATTTTAACATCACAAAAGCCACACAGCATCAATATCTGATCATTTCTTTAACTCTCTGTACTTTTTACTTTCTGTATTCATCATTTTCTTTATATGCACATAAAAATAGCATGTCTATTTCCCTTTCATATTCCTGTTTTACTCTTGCATTTGCTTTCCCCATTGCCTTCAACATATTATTCTTCTTTATTTTCAAATAAGTTGCTGACAGCAGATATTGTGGATTTACTACCTTTATGTTTCCTGTACCCTGTATAGTTTCATAAGTAGCAGCATAAAGGGTACATATTCAGCAGCATACCTTGTTTGACCTGGCAAGTACCACCTTTTACATCTCTGTTCTAATGTTATATTTATTGTCATTGCATACATCTTTAGTTTGCCTGCAGCAGACTTAAATGTTATTGCAGTTGCATGGCTTCCATACTGGTGTGTTACTGTCAAATAATTTCCTTGATTTATCGTATCTTTTCCTGTTTCTTGCAATTTGTTTCTTTTTTTTTTTTTTTTTTTTGCCATTATGGAAAACAGAACTGTTGAAACATTCCTCCATTTGTTATACTGAATCACACATTTGGTGATAATTCTGGATGCTTTTCTATTTGCGTCTAAGACTGGCATGCATATATTTAATAAAATATCCTGATTAAACTTCACAGAGAATAGCTTAAAGGCAGACCTCACTTCATTACAGGAAAATGAGTGAACGTCTGCCAAATGCTGTTAGCAGTATCTAGTTTTTCAAATAATTTATTAGATTTGCTTGACTGACTGATCAAGTTAGCATCACTGAAATTACCTGGAAGTATAGAAAAGGACAGCTGTGCATGTTGTAATAATGCAAAACACCATGGAAACATACATTTGGCCAGGTAATTGAGCACTTAGTGGTACAATGCAACAGTGTTGTAAATAAGCTTCATTTCTAAATTGTTTAATTTAATTGTGTTATATAATATAGTTTTATAATAAGATATATCATATGTTCCATTACAAAAACAGAACATTTAGACACAGTAACAGGTACTATGTTTTAATAAATAGTAAAGAAAATAGACACACCTCTTTATAGTAGATGATACTTCAAGTTAAATGATTCAGTAATATGACAATTTTGCATAAATGATTCTTACATTTTTATTCTTCATAGATAATCCTTTGCTTATGCTCAGTTAAAATACAATGAGCTCAAATTATTCATACGCTTCTCTGTTTGTTCTGGATCTTGTGCTCTTATAGTCATTACAACTTTTTTAAATATATATGTTTATCTTTTCATTATTTGTACTGTGAATAAATATTAAAGTAGCTAGTAAAACAATGATCCAGACTTTTGCTAGGGTGAAAGCTTTTTTTTCTTTTCTTCTTTTTCTCTTTGACATTTTAAGGATCCATTGTGATCTCTAGTGATAGTCATGCACTATAAGTGATCCTTTTTGTGTATCATTGATTTTTATGCCAGTTTAAAATGTTGTATACTGATTATCAGTAGTCTTCATGGAACAAGTGCTTGTCAGTGCTCTGTACAGACTCGGACACCTTGAGTGACATTTTTCCTGTAAAAGGACTTCATAAGGAAACAGCTTTGGTACTTAGTAATAATGACCATCCCTCCCGGCATTTCTAAAGGTCAGTTTCCTGTGCTTTCTCCTATTATCCTGGTAAACCTGGGCATTCTGAGGTAGTGTAACAACTGCCTTGTGTACACAGACAACCCTCTCCTCTTACTTCCCAACACTCAGAATTGTGAGAGGTGCACTTATATATCCAAACTGGAAGCCATGCACTCTCAAGCTAAGACCGGAATAGCTGGTCAAGAGGAGGAGGCCAACACCTGCACCACACCACATGCAACACATAGCCCTTCAGAACACCCACCATCACAGCTCTCACATAAAAACACAAACCACACACCCACCTTCGCGGAGGCTCTCAATGGAAATCTACCCAAACAGCAGAGACCTCCAAGGCAGAAACACACTCAACCACAACAACACAGCACAAACCACAAGACACATAGCTCACCTACACAGTGTGCCTCTCAACTTAAGCCCCTAAGACAAAACAGCTTGCCCTATACAGTAATCATAGGTGACTCGATAGTGCGGCACACTGATGTTCCACTCACTAGGTTGAATAAAGAGAAGTTAACAGTCAGCTGTCTATCGGGTGGCAGAATCCAACACATAGCACAGGTACTCAGGTCACTCCACAACAAGTACAAGTATGACTCTGTCACTGTCCATGTGTGTGTGAATGACCTGAGATGCACTCCCTGGACTACATAAAAAGAGACATGGAGGAGCTCTTGGATTATGTGGCCAAGGCAGGTATGACCCTAGCCCTGAGCAGCATCCTACCATCACCTTAAATGATACCGCAGTACAAGCAGAAAATTATTGACTTCAACAATTGGCTAAGTTTCTGGTGTCAATCTAAAGGGATCCAGTATCTGTCTGCTTGGGATGACATGACTGACAGACCTTGATTCTTTGCCAGAGATGGCCTGCGTCTGTCACCCCTGGGTTTCCGGATACTGGCTAAGGTTCTTATCCCCTATAGTGCCTTTTTTAGGTGATGTTGCAAAGACCAAATTACCACTGTAACAGCTATAAATAAATGCAATTCGAGGTTTATGCTGCTCAATGCTGGAAGTCTAAATCTCAAGATGCACTTGCTCAAAGTGCTTCTCAAAATGGAGAACATCGACATTTGTGCTGCAACAGACCTGGTGTAAAGCAGCAGAAAGCACCCTGCACTACCAGGCTATAACTCATTCCACACCTTTTGGCCTCAGAACATGGACTGAAGCTCCAAAGGCAGTGGTGTCTCCATATTCATAAAGGATATGCACACCTCCAGACTAGTAGCCCAGCATAACACATTTGAGATACTTCAGGTACAACTAACATTGGGTAAGACTGTGATTCATGTTGTAGCCTGCTATAGGTCCCCAACCATGTTCCAAGGCTCTCACTCCACATTCTTAAGCCCCCTGGAAACTATTAGTCCAACCCAACACTCTCAAACTAGGTGACTGCAACTACCCCTCCATCAACTGGGAAAACTACTCATCCACCAATACACTAACCCAACGCTTCCTGGAATTCATCAATTCCAATGCCTTGAGCAGCTCATTCTTACCCCCAGTAGAGGAAGCAACATCCTTGACCTAGTTATTACAAACATGGGCAACTGTTGCTCTACACCAATAGTCAATTCCTCCCTAGTTAGATTCGAACATAAACTAATCACCATGGAAATCCACATCTCACCCACACCCCCTGCCGAGGTAATCACCATGAAAAACTTCTCCAAAGCTGACTTTGGGCTCCTAAAAACAGAGGTGGCTAACTTCATAGCACCCATGTCAATGGAAAATAGATGCATGACTGTCAAATCATACACCAATGCACTGTAAGAACATGTACATAAATGCATGGAACTAGCCATACCCAACAGAACCAAGATGCTCTCCTCTAAAAAAAGAAAGCCAATCTGGTGGTCCCCTGCCATTAATAAACTCTAAAACAGAAGGAAGAAACTGTTGCAGAAAATGGTGAAGTCCCAAGACTGGAAAAACTCCCTTATTAGCCTCAACAAAAAGCTGAGATCCCTCATCAAAACCTCTAAAGCCAACTATGAAGGCAGAACTGAGGCAAACACTAAAGACAACCACAAAGCCTTCTATAGTTATATCAAGAATCCCCATGGCAATACCCAGGTTTGCTCTGAGTTACTGCACAATGGTACCTTCTATACTGAGCCAACAGATATTGCCAACATACTGGCCAACAGACTCAGTGCCAACTTTACCCCTTTCTCCTCCCCCCTAAAGGACCGATCACAATACCGGAGGAATGCCAGGCACCCATCATTACTGCAGAACAGGTTAAAGCTTCATTGTCCAAGGCCAAGAATACAACTTCCATGGGACCCGAAAAAATCCCTGGATGTGTTCTACATGAACTACAAAGTGAACTGGTACCACATCTGCGTGCCCTGTTCAATCACAGCCTCACCTGAGGCTTTGTCCCTACTGAGTGGCGCACTGCTACAGTCATCCCTCTCCATAAACAGGGAGCGACTACAGACCCTGGGAATTATCACCCCGTTAGCAGGACAAGTCTGATATGTAAGGCTAGGGAGTGCATCATCATGGACTTAATTAACAAGGATATAGGGAATCACCAAACTCTAGATCCCACTCAATTTGATTTTGTGAAAGGTAGATCATGCCTGCTCAACCTGGTTGACTTCTTTGAGTCAGTCACCAGAGCTGTGGATGAGGGCAAGGCAGTTCATACAGCCTACCTTGATCTGGCCAAGGCCTTTGATACCATTCCCTGCTCAGGAACCCAACCCCTATATCACTAGGTTGGTTGCAAATTGGCTCACAGATAGAACCCACAGTGTGAAAGCAGAGGACTCCAAGTCAGACTGCTGACCAGTCACGGGTGGAGTCCCACAGGGATTGGTACTGGATCCTGTCCTGTTTGGTATCTACTTCTCAGAGGTCGAGGCCAACACAGAGAGACTCTGGCTAACCAAGTTCACAGATGACTGCAAGCTGGGAACCATTATTATCATCCATCCTCAAGTGATGTAGACATCCTACAGAAAGACCTCATTGAGACCAATGACTGCTGTTGAAACCATGGCCTTAAGTTTAATGCCAAAAAATGAGTCATCATCCCCTTTGGAAAAAGCTCAGTTCCCACTAATTACCACATCAAGGGAACCCACTGAACACTGAAGGTATTATAAGTGATCTGGGGACACAGGTTGACAGCAACCTCTCCTTCAACCACTACATTGCCATTGTGGTCAGAAAGTCCTTATATGTGGTACATCTCAATACCAAGGGTTTTGTATCCAGGAAGAAAGAGGTCATCATCTCTCTCTCTACTCTTCCCTCATTAGGCCAGTCATCGAGTATAATGCCTCATTTGGCATGTACCTCACTAGACACATGCAACAGCTGGAAAGGCTACAAAAGTACCTCACAAAGAGGATCCTAGGCCTTAAACACATGTCCTACATGGACAGACTCAAAAAAGTCCAGCTATTCTCTGTCTCATATCGTCTACTAAGAGGCGATCTCTACTTGATTTACAAAGCCATGTCTGACCCAGCTCTGTTAGAAATGCTACAACTAAAAAAATCTCAGTCCCTCCACACCACTTGTTCCAGAGACCTCAACCTCTTTACCACAATCAAAAGAACATGCTGGAGGGACAGGTTCATAACCCAGAGACTGCCCATGCTATGGAATAGACTTCCCATACAAGTCAAGCAGAGCACCTCACTGGCCCTCTTCAAGAGAAATCTTGATGAGTGGATGGGAAATAGAAAGTTCACCCCGGGGATCACTTCAGTGGCTCTACTTGATAGAGGCACTGGGAACTAACATTGGGCGGCATGATGCCATGGCACTTCTATGGGCTAGGCTTGTAAAGGTTCCTGGGCCATTAGCCTAGTACACACCTATGAACCTATAAACCTAAGAAGGTTATATCCATTTCCAAAGATTTGTTGGTTGCACATGCTCTGGAGCATAATTGATACAACTTAACTACAGAATTTGCTCTACACTCAACTAGAAAATCAACCAAAGATGCTTTTTCATTTAACACACCCTACCATATCTCTTTGTCTGTACTCCTTGGTGTGGAAGGCAGTTTCCAAATTGCGGTCTAAATTTCTGTTTGGCCTCTTTCCAGTCCTTGACATTTCCCTTCATACTTCTTTGCTCCTAATACATTAGTTCCTTTGATAATATTTTCCAAAATATTCTACCTCCCTCTTGCCAATTTTTTATGCCCCTCTTGCAGTCAGTGTTTCTGCATTTTGAGGACTAAGATCGCACACACACACACACACACACACACACACACA
>NC_056737.1:604391786-604556786 GCF_019279795.1 Protopterus annectens
ATTACATTCTTCTTCAGGAAAGTTATTTTAAAGCTAGGAATGTTGTGTTTTAATTTACTGTTTCAAGACTCTAACATAATTTTGAACATAGCACATTTTTTCTTTCAGTTTCAAAGTAGAGCAATATAACCAAAAACATATTTGCTGTGGAGAAATTTTGTTTATTTTTCCACTGTGGGACTACCATAGGGTATAAAAGTGCTTTTTACTGTATTTTTATGTCAAAATTTAACTTTTGTGGACTGGTAGTTTTATTGTCATTGCTGCTTGGCTTTTTCAGGAAATAGTCAGCATTTTTGGCTTGACTATGAAACAGACTGCCAGTCCCACAGTCTGTCCTTCTTCCAGCAACAAAAAGAAAAAGTTAGCAAACAGCTTTTTCCACCACAGCAGGCTAGCAATTTGCCTTAGCTACAGGTGGGTGACACTGCTGTGGCTATTTGTTGTAACTCAGGCCACTCATCTTTTACCTCAATCCTTTTGGTGAAACAGCTACAGCCACTATGGACTGCAAGTTAGCCACAAAGGGAGAACCATTTTTATCAGTCCTGGGAGAAGGAACAGGAAAGCATCCCCTGTTGTGTGGAGAAGCTGTGCCTATCAATGGAGAAGCAGCAGTTGCCATTAGTAACATGAATGGCTCCATTTTTCCTGTCAAAAATAAACAGGAAACCAAACATTCATCTACTCCACCTCACATTTCTTTGGATAGGAGTAGTTTACTGGGTCTGGCTCTGGGTTTAATTTGGGCTATTGATTCTTATTGTAAAATAGTTCTGGTTAAAGAAAGAGTGATGCCTCTTTTCTTGAAGTGAAGTGGGAAGTTCTTCAAGTAGACCTCTGTGCCTCCTCCCTGAACAATCAACTGGCAAACTTCTGCTCAAGGACTCCATGCAAATAGTCTGGAAGACAGATGCCTTATCTTTCCTTTGACAGAAATATTCCTGTACGGCTTTCTACTCTTTCCACTAATATCCAGGACACTGTTGAAGATTCAGAATGAATCCACCTTATTGCTCAGGTGTCAGTAGTTCTTCTTTCTTTTGGAAATGTCCAGGGGCAATTAACACAAGCTTCCTCATAGAATGGATGCATTCATACAAGAACATGAGTGTTTGATACATCCCAACATCAGCCATCTTCAGTTGACTGCCTGGATTATAAGGTCTTTATTCCTTTTAGGCATCTATGTACTGAGTATGTGAAGCAGGAACTAATGGAGGTAAGAAAGCCTGCTACTAGATAATCATACATTAGCCAATAGAAAAGGTTTTCTACTTGGTGCCAACAGTATAACCAGCATCCATTCAGGGTTAGTTGTTCTCTGGTTTTACAATATTTTTTGAGTTACTATCCTGTGTTTTTTATTCCTCTGTCAAGGTTCATTTAGTGGCCATTTCAGCATGTTTGCCCATGGATCATCCTCTTTCAAGGCAGTCTCATGTCAAAATGTTCTTGAAAGGGGGTTTGCATAAGTGGACCCCAAGTAAACAGGTGGCCCCTCCTTGGATCTTAATTTTGTGTTATAGAATCTAACACTTGCTGTTTCCTCCCACATCCCAAGGACATGCTGTAGGTGGATTGGAGACATAAACTGGCCCTAGGCTTGAGTGCGTACATGTGTTTGCCTTCTGTGGAAAGTTGGGCTGGCAACTCAACACCATAAAACTCCATTGACAATCATGAGCAGACAGGTGATCCACTGTGGCGACCCCTAACTGGGAAAAGACGAAAGAAAAAGAATCTAACACTTGCTTCATTTGAACCAGCTAATTTTGTTGACTTAAAAAGTTCGTAACACAGAAAACAATTTTCCTGATTGCTCTGACTTCTGCAAGAAGGATATCTGAGTTGTACACAGTTATGGTGAGCCAACCCTACCTCACTTTCCATAGGGACAGGGTTTCTTTGAGAACTAATCCTTCTTTTATGCCTAAAGTAATATCAAAGTTTACTTTAAGACAAACTATCCATTTCCATGTATTATTTCCTGATGCTAAAAATGAGGGAGAAAGGATACTCCGTAACTTGAATGTCCATACAAGGATTTCGGAAAGAATAATGAAGTTTATTTATAAGAAAGGAGTGAAAGATGAGATTAGAAATTGGAGGACTTTGACATTAAGTACTGCAGACTATAAAATATTTACAATAATAATTCAAAGAAGGATATGTAAGGTAATTAATAAGATTATTGGGCATGGTATAAATGAGATAAAAGGTAGGAGTGTTAAGGATTTCTTATCAATTGTTAAAGAAGTAATTAATATTGATGTAGGGGGAAAGGAAAGGATTCCTTCACGTGATGTAGAGAAGACATAATACTATACATTATGACAAAAAGTTTGAAATAAAAAAGTTATGGATTTAGTGGAAAAAATTATGGATATGATTATATCTATGTATAAGTATTCTATAAAACTTGCGGTGAATGGTTTACCAATTTGATAAAAATAAGAAGAGGGGTAATTCAAGATTGTCCTTTGAGTAGTATTTTGTGATGAATGCCGTTTTGAGTAATGCTTTTGTTGGGTGAAAAAAGTGATTTGAAGATGTATAGATATGGGGTCTATATTATATCATCGAACACTTAAAAAAGCGAACGCTGATTGATCGACCTAATTTAAGCGAAAGCTTACAATCCCAAACTGTCAGATCAGCGATTTTTTTCCCAGGGAAAAAAATTGCTGATCCAAAGCACATACACACAACACAAGCACACCAAACAAACAGAAATCCATACACATACACCTAAAATCTGATACCTAACCCTACACTAAACTATGCACACACCACTAACTACCCACTTACCTTAACCCAATCTCTAACCCTAAGGTCTGTCACTATCGCACACTCACCTCACCCACTCACTAACCCTAACTCACTTAAATCCACCCTAACCCTCATGTCCACTCAATCGCACACACACCTAACCCGAGCCCTAACCCTAACTCACCTAAATCACCCTAACACTCACATCCACACAATTGCACACTTACCTGAATCTGACCGGTAACTTTCCACCATAACACTGAAAATACCGAAGCAACAGAAACGGACAACCGAAATCTTTCCCAAGGAAAAAATTTGAGTTTCTGCTGCTTCGATATTTTGCAGTTTCGCGAAAATAAGTTCGATCAATCAGTGTTCGCTTTTTAAGCATTCGAGGATATAACATAGACCCTAGATATGCAGAGATTCCTTTCTATATGTCATATGCAGATGATTTGGTAGTTATTATAAAAGGCAATGGGTGGATAAGAGATGGTATTATAGAGACTGAGTATTTTTTAAGAATATGGGGCTGATTTTCAATAAGAAAAAAATGTAAGGGTTTGGGAAAACAGTAAAAGTTATGGGGATATATTGTTCTAAGAGTTGTTTTAATTTGTTAGGTATTAAGTATGGAAGTCAGGAAATAAGAAAGCAATGGGAGTGTTTTAATTAGAATTTGAGAACATTATTAATATGTAGAGGACTTTTGATTTATCATATTTTAAAAAGGTTTATTTCATTTATTCTGTTTGTTTAGGCAGTTTAGGTTACTGAGGAGGTATTTTTGTTTCCTAAAGATTGGGTGGAGTATTTGCAATTCTTTATTTTGGGTTTCTATGCTTAACCTGATTAAAAGAGTAATATTATATTGGGATTATAAAGAAAGAAAATTAGGGTTAAAGAGTCTCATAGTCTTCGGGTGTCACTGCATGTTCATTAGGCTTTTATTAAAATTTATGCTGAAGTGAAGGATTGTGCTAGAAAAATAATATGGATGTAATATAACATAGTATGGGAATGAGTGGAAAAAGAAAATAAAGTTTGAGGATGTCAATGAGAAAGAATATTATGAAGTTATTAAAAGATGAGATTTAAGTAGAAAGTAAAAATTGATAGAAAATGTAGTATGAATGGATTACGGACAAATGTTATTATGTTAAAATAAGAGAAGGTAAAGAAGATTAAATTAAAAAGGTTATTAGAAGGAAGCAATATAAATTTAAGTATTTTTTGAAGTAAAAGATTTTTTGTGGAGACTGATGTTGAAAACCTTGCCAATTATGGGGGACATGAAGTATATGCCAAAAGAAGATAAGTTATATAGGGCATGAATTATAGAGGAAGCAATAGGGCATTTATTTCTTAAATGTGTAAAATTTAAACAAATTTGAGATTTATCTTATTTGGAATTTCATAAAGAAATATTTGCGAAAATTGATATGGAAGTGGTGGTGGATGGGTATTATAAGAATTTCATAGGAGAAAAAGAAGACATATTGGATGGGTTATTGATTAGTATAGTTTGGAATATGAGCTGTAAAGAACTTTTGTATAACCAGATATAGGATCATAACATCCCTATGCATAAAATTAAGAGCTGGATGTGGAATAAAGGGACAGAATGGTAATGCGGGTGTCATATTTATTACTAAAGTTTTATAATGATTTGTTTTAACCTTTTGAAAATTTGATAAAGCTCCATACTCTTTTTGATGGGTACTGTGGGATCTTCTACCTCCACGTGAGGTACCACCAACTCAACCAGATTGGGTCTTGGTTTAACATCTCATCTGAAGAATGGCACACTCAGGAGTGCAGCACTCCTCTTTATGCTACACCATAGTGTCAGCAATCCATTTCCCTGGTATGGGAATAGAACCCACAGCCTTCTGCACTAAAAAGGCAAATGTACTACCTGTTGCACCACTGATGCTGCTTACATGGATAGCAGTCATTTAGCAATTTGTATAATTTTCTAAGACTGTGTTGTAGCTGAAGGCATCACTTTTAGTGCCTACTTGAATTGTACTCTCAACACCTGTATTCTTAAGCTTATATAACAACGCATCAAACTTTCATTTAAAATGCATAGTGCACAGATTATACCTTAACCACATTTTTTTTAAGTTTTAGTTCCAAATTGTGGTTGTGGATAAATACAGTTAATGTGTGGGTATTTATTTGCTACTGTAACTGTGGCTAGCTGTAGTAGTACTTTTAATCATGCTTAAGACACCTCCATCTCTTTTACAGGTGTGGTCATATCTGAAGATATAATAGTTTGCAGTGCCAGATTCAGAGTCAGGGATGTCTGTTATTTAGCTCTGTTTTGGATATAGCTGCAACCATGTTTGTAGATGGAAAGTTTTTTTAATCGACTCCTAATGTTCATGTGCATTATTTTTAATCCTTTCATGTTCTGCAATGTGGATAAAAGTAATTCCATTGGATTTAATTTGTATGGGATATGGTGCTGTTCTATTTTTCAAGGGTACAGAACAAAGCTAAGTCTAATGTCTTTTGCACACTGTCCTGGTTTACAGATTGGCTATTGTAGTAATGTCATGTAGTGGGATGGCTGTAATTTATATTTATTGTAAAGCAGAGGGAGATATTTCAAACATACCTTATAAAGTGGTGTAGTGCCAATGTAAATATTAGTAGACTGGTTGTAATAGTTACTTTATCAGATCAAGGCATAAATTCATCAGACATTTTGTCCATGAAAGGGTTGGATGAAGCAACATGAGACTGTTTACTAATATTGAAATGGACATGGTAGCTTGAGGACACAAGTTTCCTTTAGTTGTTCTTGATATTTCATATATGTATGTGTAATATTTAAGGAATCACACAGAGAGAATGTAGGTTTATGGATAACTGTAAGTAGTAAGTTTGTTTAATATTTGTTAGTCAAGCATTTTTGAAAAGGAAACACTAGGAATATGCTATGGTTGTAACTTTAAATAGGACTGTCTTGTGGGAGTTTTGGAGGTGTGGTTATAGCAGTACAAAGGTAATGAAGTGGGGTTGCTTGGGAACTGGGTGTAGGTGAGGAGAAAAACAGTCATGTTAGCTTACACATGCCGAGAGCTGGGCAGTGCAAGCATAAAGAAAGGAAGGTATTTGTGTGAGACTGCAATAATCCATGGAGAAATGAAACAACAATAAAAAAAAACACCTATGTGGGTCAAATATCAGCTGTGCACTGTTAATTTTACATGAAGGTTTAAATGCATTGTTTACATTAGCTGAAGAGTACAGGTGTTTAGAGACATGTTCCTTCTGGATTTTGAAGTAGGGTTCATAAAAGGCCAATCTTGCAAGTAATAATGTCCATGCAGCTTGTGGATTTTGAGACAAGGGTCTTACAGGGCTGCACGGTGGTAAGTTTAATGATGTACTGTGTTCACTAGCAACCTTATCTAGCAGGAAATAACTATCATGTAGCAGTTTGTGGATTTTGAGGCAAAGCTCTTAGAGGGCTGCACTGTGGTAAGTTTGCTGATTTTTCATGACCACTAGCAACCTGATCCAGCATGGAAGACCTATCATGTAGCAGCGTGTTGATTTTGAGACAATGGTCTTTGATGGTTGCACTAAAGTAAGTTTACTGATTTTCCATGACCACTAGAAACCTGATCTATTGGGTAATAATTATCATGTAGCAGTTTGTGGATTCTGAGGCAGGGTTCCTAGAAGGGCTGCACTAAGGGAAGTTGGCAGTTGCATGGTAACCACTAACAGCCTGATCTAGCAGATAATGACTCATATGTAGCAGTTTATATGAAAGTTAACAGCAGCATTAGCTGTAGCTCAAGTCTCTCTAGTGCAAGTATATCAATATCTAGTTGCAGTCACTATTCCCTCCTCGGAAATGTCAAGGTATTGCTAGGCCAGGATAGCATAAACTGTATGTACCTCATGGTCTCCTCTCATTGGGCCATGCCTGATACAACTCAAATAGAAGGGCCTCATGTGTATCCTTGCTATGATGATAAGGGTGGAATGATGATCCTCACTATAATGATGATGATGAGGGATGAAGGTGATCCTTGCACCCTTACGTTCCCTTAATTAATTATTTTTTGTATCCTCAGGAGTAGTGGCTTGTCTTCAACATCATAGTGGATTGCTTTGTTATGGGGAATAAGCACAGCTACACTGTGAAGGCACCTCATCTTCACTGCTTGTACCTATAATCTCTTCCTTTCATTTGCTCCTACAGGAGGTGAGAATAAACAAGGATGACTGGAAAATTAAGAGCTTTGTCCTCGCTCCCACTTCACCACCACAGTTCAATACAATGTCGGCAGTGCTGCTGACACTGTACTTTTCTGCTTGTCAATGCCCTAATCCCTCTGCTCTCACTAATGAATAAGACCCCAAGATGTTTAAACTCTTCCACTTGAGGTAGCTGGTTCCACACCCACCTGCAGAGAGCAATTCACTATTTTCCTAGAAAGAGCCATGGCGTTAGATGTACAGTGATGATCCCCATCCTAGCCACCAAACATTCAGCAGCCTAGCATGCCAATGAATGTTAGAGATCACATACACTGTAGGCCATGTACACAGCTTCATCTGTAAACAATAGCAATTTAATGTTCGTACCCTTAACTGGATAATATCCAAACCTTGGCTGCATGTTGATATCCTGTCTGTAAAAAAAAAAACATAAATAGGGATAGCAAGGTACACCCTTGGCAGAGTATTACATTGCAAATATGGGTACAGCTCTCAGTCCACAAATACTGGGTCTGAATGATAAACAACGGCAGTAGTCTGAGACCTTGTAGTGCTGTATTATATCTCACATGATGTTCTGGTGTACTTGGTCATGTGCCCTCCACTGGTCGGTAAAAATACATCTAGACAAGACTGGCAACTCCCATGACCCCATCTAGCATCTAAGCAAGAATGGAATTAAACCATAATTTCCCAGTCAAGATCAAGTCCACATTGCTGATCCAGAATCAGATGCTCAATTCTCAGAAAGGAGTCTCCTTTTCAGTACCCTGCCGTAGGCTTTTTCGTAAAGGCTGAGGAGAATTATATCTTTATAACTACAGCCCACCTTCTTATCCACTTGTTTTTTGTTAAACCACAGTCCAAATACAACATTAATAAAAGCCAATCCTACATTCCAGAGATCAAACTTGGAACATTCACAAAAAATAACAATCATCTTACTATGTGCATTTTAGTTTCACATTCATCCTTAACCTTAATTTTGATAGCACAGACTTCCAGAAACAGCAATGCTCAATGGTTCCTTCACCCAGATATTACAAATCTATAAAATTGTGATGATTTGTCCTATGCAGCTGCCATAAAATATGTCTACCATGTCAGTTTTAAGCATCTTGAGTATATTGGCAATTGAAATAATCCCAAATTTCATGCAATAAAAGCCCTTTATTCCATTTTGATAACATTTATTTCACATACATTTAACTTGCAAAATATCTTCATCTCATCAGGCAGGGTATTTTTTTTTATTGTATTTGTATTTGTTAAATGGAGGAGAGGACTGATCACAAGTGACAAGTTAAAGTCACAGCCTGGGACAGAAGTTGTACTACAGTTACATGACAAATACAATGAGTCAGATATTAATAAGAAACAGAAAATTTCAGCAGAAATATTCACTGTAATTACATTTCAGACTACTCACTTTCCTTTATGACTTTCTGTCCACTGAAAACAGAACTGTGCAAACTCTATCTATAATAGAACCACATATAAATTAATAATCCCCTCATATCAACTGCCCATAGGGCTACATGTTCAAATTATGAAAAACACCTTTTCTTATTCACCTGTGTAATAATAAAATGCACTTTCTGTAACTCCTTTTCTTTACAAATGCTTCCCTTCCTCTTTCTCAACAACCCTGTTTAGTGCACAGTCAGTCATTGCCTCGCCTGTGGCTATTATATAGTTTCATGTTGAAGACTCCTACCTTGATCTCCCCATCACTACCTTTCATAAAAATAACTAAAGAGGAACAATTACCTTCAAGTCAAAATCAGAATTGACCTTCCTTTTCCTTACATCTCATAGAATGACCAGTTCATATCCACACAATTTAGTTACGCCTTATTTAGTCAATAAGCTTGATCACTGGCAGTTCCTCCATCTTGGCACTCTACAAATTAATCATTCACATCTTAATATAACTACAGACCACAACAACAATCACCACAGCTAGTCAATATTGTCTGAGCTGATCCTTGCATCATTACATTCCCTTCATATATCATAAACCTGTTGAGCAAGATACCAGCAGGAGACATTCAAAAATATGAATATGATATTTACTTCCCTTGGAAGACGTGTAGTATCAATTGTTCCAGTTAGTCATCATGTAGCCTTCCATTAGCCTCTTGAGAATATGGAGCTCATCAAAATGGCACCAAGAAGCTCATTCAAAAATGGCCGCCAACTTTATCTCCCTCTATTCTTTGCAAACATATTTCAGACCATTATCTTTCGCAAGCATATATATGGAGAGTACCCCATCTACAGAGGACCACTCTTGGGCCACTTTCAACTCATACCTTCAAAAGTGATTTCACTAAAAAGTTGCTCAGTTGGTCTCAAGCCATTACATACCCAAGTATGTCCTGACATAACAGTACCCTGACCAACAGCATTGTAGTCTGGTATGGAAGCTGTAACAATCAGGATTGGAAGGCTCTCAAGTGAGTTGTAAGGGCAGCAGAAAGAATCACTGGCACCTCCCTTACATCTCTGGAAGATCTACACAAATGCTGGTGCATCAACAGGGCCAAAAAGATTTCCAGCGATCCAATGCATCCTGCCAATGGTCTGTGCACTCGCCTGTCCTCAGACAGGAGATACAGAAGCCTGCATTATAAGACCACCAGAAAAAAAACAGTTTCTTTCTGCTCTCCATTAGACTGTTGAACTCTTGGGAAAAACAAACCATGACATCTGTTACATAACTAGCCTATCAAGGGGCTTATTTTATGGATATGCAATAACTAAGTGCAATACTAAGGTAGCTCACCTACACACTGAAGGACTGTAAAGTGCAATATACAAACTGTGCAATAATTCAGTCTAATCATAGATATGCTGCTATTGCTTCAATTTTACTTTGACAATATTACCTTCATATTGTTTCTTGTCTTCCTTGTCTCCTGTTCGGGGATGGGTGTGGGTCACTGATGTCCTACTTTACTTACTAATTGCTACTTACTAAATTTCTACTATGATATTTTATTAATTTTTCTCTGTATGTGCAACTGTTTTCTGCATTGAGAATGAAGCATTGTAATTTTGTTCAGCTACACTGCTTTGTAGTTCTGAATGACAAAAGTTTTCTTTGACTGTTTCTTTGACTTGACTTTAACTCAAGCCATTAAATACCCAAGCATCAAATTTATACCAAACCTCCATTTCCTTAGTTTATACAAAATGAAAACAATCCCTGTTTACTTTTGAAAATATCCAGGCCATCCAGAAACCTATATAAGCATTTGTAAAATCTTACCCCTTACTCCACATACATTTGCAGAGTACTACTAACTCTGCAATATGCAGCATTCTTAAAGTTATTTATTTCCACTATCTAATCAATATCAATTAATTACCATCCCCCAAGCAATCTGACATCTCTAGGTATTCCTCAAAAGTAGTAATTTTTCCACAGTTAAAAAAAAAACAAAGCAGTCATGTGACACCTACAAAACTGCTGTCGCATTCAAAAGTGCCCAGTTTTAAAAACTGATATTTAATGACATTAGCACCATTCAGGGGTCATCATTTACATTCAGCATCACTAAAAATTCAGAAACTTGTCTCTACCTGTAAAAGTAACATCACCATTTTGGTAAAACATTAAAGCATTTTAAGCTCATTAAAAACATTGCATTTCATATGATTTCCTATCATATATATATGCAAACGATTTTGTTCAATGTTCCTTTGCATTTTATCTTCAGCAATATCATCATTAAAGTGTCATCATACATAGTGCCATTAAATCATTAAAAATGCAAAGACATTGGACCAGATTCATAAAATAGTAATCCCTGCACTGCTATTGTGTGCATGTCACAAATGATAGCACATTATTTTGCATTCATTAAATGGCTCTACACATCTTGTACAGGTGACAAAGAAAGGTAAACAGCAGATTATGCTAATGAAAGCATAATCAGCTGAACTACATGCTAATTAACCAATCCAAGATGGTGGAGCCATTCAGGAAGCTATAAAATAATCGTTTACAGTTGGTGTAGCTCTTTGCAATGAACTCCAAAACCTATTGAAATACAGACCCCATCACACTTAGAAAAAAAGCAGTGTTAGGGGCTGCTGTTTCTCTCTTGCATGTGTATGTGCAACAAACTCAGATCTATGTAGCTACTGCTGATATACCTCATCTGAGGAAAAGTGTGTTCAGACCCCATTTAACATCACAAACTGCATGATATTGAAACATTAGAATGATACAGGGTTGATGAGGAAACACTACATGTACTGTGCAACTTCTGCTGCCCACACCACAGACCCAGTGAAAACTGAGGAGCACTTACCCCATTGGAAACTAAAATATGTATAGTATTAAGGATGTTAGCTACTCATACATTCTAAAGACCCACAGGGGATATACTAGGGGTGTCACAGGCCTCAGCCTCCAGAATATTACACAGATGTCGTAATGCTATGCTAGAACTTGCAAAGGAGTACATCTATTTTCCAAGCACATCAGAGGAGAGAACAAGAACAATGCAGGAATTTTATGCAGTAGCATACTTCCCTGAAGGTCTGAGGGGCATAGAATGCATGCAAATAGAAATAAAAGCCCTACCTGGTAAACAGCAACAAGAAGGGATTCTGCTCGGTCAACTGCCAGGTTGTCAGTAGGAATCATCCTCAATGTGTGTGCAGGCAACCCAGGCAGTTACCATGACTTACACACATGGCACACCTCACAGCTTTGCACAACATTTGCTAGGGGTGATGTTCCACAAGGCCATCTACTGTGGTGATGCAGGCTATGGTCTGGAAGTATGGCTCATGACACCTATCAGGAATCCACACAGACCCACAGTAGGGTACAGTGATGCCCAGGCTCAAACTAGAAAGATCATAGAGCATGTGTTTGGCATGCTCAAATTATGGTTCTGCTGTCTAGACATATCAGGGAGTGCCCTGAAGTATGACCTAGGCACCTGAATAGAAATTTTCATGGTCTGTGCCATGTTGCACAATATCATCTTGAGGAAATAGCCGCAACAGGGACAGCAAAGGCCAGGGCCACATATTCCTGGACCACAGGTGGGGCCAGCATATACAGACAAGGATTCTGAGGGAGAAATTCCAAATGGAGAGGGAGCTGGTAGACGTATACATGCACAATAGGCCCATGCTCTGGCTAAGAGGCAAAGGATAGCACACACACTCACTGCCTAAGACTCAAAGGTTAACACACACTCATTAGCTAAGAGGTAAATGATAGCGCACACACTCACTACCAAAGGAATATATATAACAACCTAAAATCAAATAAATATTTAAAGTGATGTCATCCCATGTCCACAGGCTTTACTTCCCTATGTAGTGGCCATGTATGGATAGCATCAGACAGAGAGAGCTCCAAAGCATATGACTCATAACTGCAGTAATGTCAAGGTACATGTGAAACCTGTAGTATATAAACAGATGTGTAAGATGATAAATGTAAATGATATACCTGCTGTGACAAAGGGAGATACTGCTAGCACAGCTATCTGGAATATTGTAAATAATAATATGCCATTTCTGAATATTAACATATATAAGATGCTTGTGTTACAAATGTATTAGATCTGTATGTTGTGTATATCAAACTGCTGGTACTAAAGTGTGTGTTGAAAAGGTTTTTTGTAAAGCACTGAGCTTAAAGATGTATCCACAGTGTGCTCTGCTAGAAGAGAACAGAAATGCACATACACTATTGTAACTGTTTAAATATATATATATATTTTAACAGTGGAAACACAGAATGTTAACTTCGGTCCAGCAAAACTTCAGAAAAATAGCTGAAATTAAATTACTTTATGGCAGCAAGGAGACACAATGTCTAAAACTAGGGAACTTGCTGTATTGTCTTGGAAGTGTTTTATTGCCTTATGACTTTCAGCGTGGGCCAAAGATCTGAGATCTATGTATTTTCATGGGTAGATGCTAAATACTGCTAGCTTCCAGCAGTGGGGGTTCACCTAGGATAGTCAGATGACAAGAAATAAGGTCATTCTGCCAGTTATCCCAGCAGTAATATTTGAGACATTAATTTGTGAACTCTCTTACAGAGACTGGGTATTCTGTATTCTGTCTTTGACCTGACAACAACCAAAGAGGATCCATTCACCACATTTGCCTTGCTCTGAAGTAAGTTTCAGGGCAACAGTTTAATTCTCTTAGATATAGTCAGAAATATAGCAAAGCTTAGTTAGATATTTTTCCTTATTTATTTGAGACTGTCCTGCAATGTTGTTTTAAATATTTCCTGTGATTTTGAACTTTGATGTCACTGTAAATATATATTTAGTAATGTCTTCTTCTTTTATTATTTGTTATTAAATATATTTAAACCTTTCATTGTGGCTGGTCTGTGTAGAGATATTTAAGTTCTGACAGTAATTGCATATTTATTTGGTGACACTGTGGGCCACTTGTAATAGCCTTGCTCTTGGTCAAACTACCATTTGTATTAACAGTAGCATTAGACAGTAAAAGTGGACACCCTTTGTTAAGGGCCTTAAAGTAGCTGATAATGAGCTGGCTGGTGGCAGTGATAACTACCTTATAGTCTGGGCAAAAGGGGACATAGTTAGTAAACCTGTGACAGCCTTTCCCAAGTGTGTGTGTGTGTGTGTGTGTGTGTGTGTGTGTGTGTGTGTGTGTGTGTGTGTGTGTATGTGTGTGTGTATAAATCAAACCTCAAAGGGTGTGTGTGTGTCAGCTACTTGGGCAGGGACATGAAGCACTGGTTGGACAGAGAGGATGCTGGAGGTCTTGGCTTAGTCCCCCAGCTGAGATCTCAACACTGTAGCAGTGCCAGTGGGGGCTCTTATTGGGGATCTGGAGAAAGAGGGAGAAACCAGCCCGGACTGACTGTGGTCTCTGTGTGCTCTTAAGGGAAATTGTACTTGATGCATAAAGTTGCATCTGGAAATACTGCATGTACTTGTTATCCTCCCAGTGTACATCCCCTACTTTTGCCAGTGGTGAGGATTGAGGCTTCTTGATTACTGGCCTAACAGTGGGGCATCACACCTGCATACTGTTAGTCATAAATGTACTCAATCAGAACCTATGTGAGGTGTCCAACAATGGCATTTTTGGATTACAGGAATGATATCTGCAATATACAGCTATGCATTGTACACACTAATAAGTATCAAGCTGGTCACTTACCCACTGTACACAAAACAGTCAGCAGGACAATTATATCAACAGTTTCACAAGTTGAGCAATAAGCAGGAATGCAGTATCAGTGGTTTGACTGCATGACTTGCAATGCTAACTGAAATAAGAAAAACTCCTGAAATGAGTAGGTACAAAAACATCCAAAATCCTCATATGTAATAAATATGCATAAAATCAACATGGTGAGAGAGACCCCCTCAGCTATCTGCTCTGTGCATCACACATATATGCAACCCTAAGTCAAACCCAAATGAACAAAGGGCATGGCACAGTCATCATTTGCACAGGGTGGTTGGGGGGTCCAGTAGGCCAAAGCCAACACCAAATTAGTAAGTGTATGTAGGTAAACACAGGACATTCAGTAAACTAGAAAATATTTTAGGGCCACTAATAGGAGATGTATCCCAATCAATAATAAGGTTTTCCTAGCTTGCATGTGCATGGGTCAGTATGGTCAGTTTTTGTGAAATGTGTGTGTGTGTGTTTACATGAACACAATCAATCTTTGTGCTAGCACTACTTCCTGCCTTTGTCAGACAGGCATGAGCCATGCATGGTAGAGTTGTCAGTTCAATGTCATTGCTCCCGACCATGCAAATTGCCTCTACCAGGAGTTGAACTGCCACTTCCACATCCCCAGTTCGAAGTGGGGGTGCTACCCGAACATGAGCAATGTTTGCTGGATAATGAGCTGTCTTCACTACTACACCCAGGACCACAACCCTGTGGCCTACCATGTCTAGGTGTGGACACCTCAGTCACTGATGGAGCAGTAGAAGTAAAGCCAACACAGGAACTGGATTTAGGACTGCCACATCAGCTGCAACCAGAGGATGTTGCAGTACTATAGACACCTGGATGGCAGCACTCTCCCAGGAGATGTTCTATCACAGATATTGCCTGACCCAGTGTGTCACTCATCCTGTCTAATGAGTCACCCACATAGTTGAGGCAGTCACTCACATCAGAATGCGACACATTTAGGACTCATACAATCTCTTCCATGGGACTGATGGAACATGTCTGTGCCTCCATGACATCCCTATACATACATCTGTTGGCATGCAATGACACACCAGCATGAGTACAAGGGTGGACAGTAGGCCTCCTCCAAGCACCTCTAAAAACCCTCCTGTGTGGTACCACACCCTCATGATGGCTATGGCCAGACTCAACCAGCTTCGCAACTAGAATAACCACACTACCCTGATCAACCATGTCACCCTTGACCTGTCCTATATTTGAGGGCTCAGTGGAATGGGGTATGCATAGGCACTCTGACTGTGTTGATAATAAGGCCAATTGATGTGTGATCCACAACCTCAGTGTCAGACTGAACCTCTGCACCCCTTGGCTGTGCCTATATATCACCACTATCATCATCATCATCATCAAAGGCTACTGATACTCTTGACATCAGGTGGTATGAGTTCTACACTGCCACTGTTAGGATAACCTTTGATAATAAGCAATAAACACAAGAAAGAGAAAAATAGTGATTGAAAATGATTCAACCTGTGTTATAAATACTCATTTTAAACAATTTCAGATGTTAATGGAATACAATACTTTTATTCCCTCCTCACTCTTGGATCTAAGTGATGGTGATTACTAATTAAAGAAATGTTGTGCTTACCATGTGCAGGTAGTCTTTTGTATGGTAATTCTGATATACCTAGAAAAAGGGAAAGGCAGTAGAAAGAAAGCTAATAAACATCACAATGCAAATGATACAAGGACAAGAGAATAATGCTGTACCTATATTCTCCTAAAGAAATGTCTCAGTATCAGTCGGACTGACCATTCCCCCCAACACAATCTCTGTTGGACTCTTGTCTTTTCCAAGCTACATGTCTCAATGTTTACAGGTGTACAAGTAGTAACATGTAAAGATGTCTGGAATGTCACTAAATGCCTTATATATGGCATACATGGAATTTCTTTTTGGGACGTGCTTTGCATGTTGTCCACATCAGTACCAACATCAAGAAGTCTGTGTGAACCCTAGGCTGAACTGTGTGCATCTGTGACAATGAACAGGAAATGTGTATTTTCAGTGATTGGTGGTTCGGTTGTGGGACTCTCCCCCTCCATAGCCATCTGTTCTCATGTTGCTGCAGCTGTCTCCTACATGCCACTGTAATAATTTTAGTAGCACAGTGATACATCTGATTCTATTTTCTGGCAAAACCATCCACTGCCTTTATGGCAGCGACCATCTGCTGCTATATGATTTTTTTCTGGCAGATATATCACCTTTGCCTCTTACAATCAGGAAAGATCCATGGAAGCTTAAGGCTTCAAAATATGAACTTGTTCTATGCATTACTGAATAGTAGCTTGCGTGGAACAGATGGTTTGGGTGCCATAATACTGTATAACATAAAAAGAAGAAACATACAACACATTTGTAGCACATAAAGAAATCATTCTTAAAGAAAACCTGTGCACCCATCCTCAACACAAAACAATTGAACACATAATGCTCATTTCAGACTACACACAAGCTAAGGGAGACCCCTCTAAAAAAGAAACAGTTTGATACATTAGCATTACACCCATTCTGTTAACATTTCCTCAATGAAGACAATAGTTGTTTAACTGACTACTTGTTGGTAGGATTATCAATGATTAGGCAAAAATTCAAAGTCCATCTGCCCAGACAATTTCCTTTGGTCTCTCCACTGTTGTGGAGGTCGCTGTGGGATGTCTGAGAAGCCAAAAATACCTCCATTAGCTACACATGCACAACCCCTTGAACTTGATAGCTGGTGCAATTCCAAGAACAAATGGTAACACAATGCTATGATGTAACCATACCATTTATTGGCTGACTTAGAAAGAAGATCAAGAACTGTCATGTGCAGTATACCAGCAGTGAATGAAAAAATTGCATACGTATCAAATTCTTTTTTCTATTGCACATTGAAATACATCTCAAATATGAATATGTAAGCAGTTTATAAAGAGGATAAACATACATTATGAAAGAGTGCAGTAATCTGTAGAAAAATCCCCTCCAAGTAAATAGCAGTAGCAGTCTGTCTCTATTCAATCAATCTCCCATTCTTCCACTTTCATAGGTAAATTATTATCTTTATATAGTGTAGATTCAGCCCTCTGAGCACTGTGAAGATGCAAATGACATGTGGAATCATTAGCATTCCTCAATACCAAAGAAATCAGTTGGTGTATTGGGTGTAAACATTGTGTAAGTAGCTACACCATTGTATGCCCACACCCTAGGCCTGCAGGGAAGAGCAATGACAAGTGTTAGCTGCTAATGGCTTGCAAGTATTAATGATTACTCTGGCTACAATAACAACTAATACTAAACAGACTCTCCTCTCTGAAGTGTGTGAAAGCACCTTGAGAGCTATGAGAGCAAACTTAACATCAATATTCTGGTACTAATAGCACAAAGCCCATCCTCTGCTTAAGACTCTGTCTGAAATGCTGATCAGCTATATTACACATTGAAACACAGATACAAATAAATACTCCTGATATTGCATTTATGTAGTTAAGCTGAGAGGAGGGAAGCATACTCAGAAAATAAAGAGAAGAAATAGCTGGCTGTGCTAGCAACCGTACATTAATATAATGTGGGCTATTATTAGCCTAAAGTATATGTCAATATCATATTAATCTAGACATGTTCAAGCAAATGAGAAAGGAACATTTTCTGATCTTTCTACTTCTGGACTAGTAATTTGATGGTCTTCTAAGTCAGATCTGCATGGTAAGTCATTTTTCTGATTACTACTCTAAGCTTGTGTTGGAGGCAAAGAGGGATAAGAAGCACAACTGAGTGTGTGTTGTTATTGCACCGAATTAAGGGTTCATATCCAGATTGTGTGCTTTCTGACAGAGTTAATGATATTTCCTGAGCATATGATCAGGTTGTAACTTAGGAAATATCACAATCCTGCATTTTTGTTATTATTCCATGAAATTTGTTACTACTGGCAAGTTTTTTCTTTTATTGTGTTCCTCATTGCACATGTTTTGGCAAAGTGCACTATGGACTGGTAGGGTTTCATAGCAGTGAACGAGAGCATACTACCCATGGTACAAACTGGGAAATTTCATTTGGGATGCCATCAGTTGCGCATTTTAGATTGGCACAGGAGCACTTTGCTACAACACTCTGAATAGCAGTAGAAAAAGAAATTCCACACCTCACCTAAGTATCAATGTAGCACACAGTGTAAATGAAATGAGTTTAAATAAACAGGAAAGAGGATTCAGGGTGTGAATACAACTTGAAGCCACATGCTGCTTGTAATATATGCAGCAGATGTGAAAAAGCAGCTTGTGTTTTGTTGTGTGGAATATAAATTGTTATATATTTTTTTGTGTCTTTACAATTTCTGCACTGCTTTGCAGAGTGCAGACAGGGCTCACAGATGAAGGAAAGAGTGAACAATTTAATTTCTGTAATCACCATTAGTGCAAACAATATTGACACTGCTGAGTGATATTTGTAATGAGTGAGTAATGTGCCCATGATATATATCTCTTTCTGTAATACAAGCTGTAAATACTGTGACTTTGGACCCATAACAGAGTTATTCTGGGGTTCAAATCCAATGCAGAAATTATTACTCAAGGTGTATGTCTTACTTTCATCAGAACTTCATATGCTCTTTTTTTTCTGTTTCTTGTTTTCTGCACTTGCTCACTGTTGATGTTGGTGCACAATCAAGCTTACCTGCTTATGGAAAAAAAGTGAACATTTTTATTTGAGCAACCTTGTGTAGCCCAAACAGGCTTACCAGCAATGTGCAGACATCAACACTGTGGACAGTGCTGAGTAGAGAATATTCACAAGCTTTGTAACTGTCTCTGTGTACAAGGTATAAGTGCACTGACTTTAGAGACAGAACACAGGGGATCAATGGTTCAAATTCCAATAACACTTTTTTTTTTACTTTGATTAGTAAGGTAATACCATATACAAATGTTTTATCATAATTAGGTCGATTACAAGAAATGTTTCATTAATGCTTTGATAAATTCATTTTTCTAGGTAGTATATCTCATTAATGATTTACTTCTGAAATAAAGATGAATGTGTCAGTAAGTTTAACATGGATAATTATAATTAATTAAATGTGCACTTGCAAATCTTCACTCCTCACATAGCCTAGCTCTGTGTTTCGGACAGTATATGTTCTGAAGTATGTATGTATCATACCCCAACCTGTATTAGTCAGCTCATTAAAGTGTATCCACCTGACATACATTTACAAACAGTAATACTGCCTCTTTCATAGGAGTGCATTTCACAGGGCTTCTTAAAGTCACACACATACAGGCCTATCTGAGGTATAGCTCCATTCATACTGAATGCAGTTTACCTGTAATGAAGATTGTAGAAAGGGAGTTCTCCTGTAGCACTGACAAATAATCACCTTTCTTTAAATGTATGCACTATTCCTTTCTTAGGTTTAATTCCTACATTGTACAACTAACTTTTAATTCCAGAAAGTTATGTGCCAAGTAATCCTGTTTAACCTCCAAAATATCAAGGATAACAAGCCAAGCCATTAAGCAAGTCAGTGTTGGCCATCTGAAAAAGTGTGAAGAGGTTGAGCATCACGCATGGCAAATCTCAATGCATGTTTCACACTTTAATTGTGGTTGATAAAATACCTTCCTCTTTTTTTACCAGTGGCTCTCTCTCTGCTTTCCATTATACAAATGCAGTTGGCATGGTTGTGCATGTTTGTGTACTAGCTGTTAAATGCAAGATTGCAATCTAGACATTGAGTTGCTGCTTGACTTTTGTAGGCATGGGTGACACAGGAGATGGTGCTGACTTTAGAGAACCAAGGCAAGGTGTTGAGGACTGCAGGATTTTTGTGGCACTCCTCAAGAAGGACTAAAGCTGTAGGCTGCTGCAGGGAGACTATACTGGGTCTCAGTATAAGGCAGAGGCTTGGAACAGATTAGCCAAAGCTCTCTACAGAGCAACTGGCATCCAGTGCACCGAAGAGAGTTGTCATCACTACAACAGTGACCTGATACAGTGCAAGAAGGAGCTCCTTAGCTGATGGGAGAGTGAGTTTAGAACTACTGACACTCCTCTATTATGTAAATATAATAACCCATCAGCATTAAATGATATAGAATGCAGGACACAGCCAAAACTGTTATTCATTACACTTCCATGTCTCTTCTTTTCTTCTGCATTGTATATTTTCTGAAGACATTGCAGCAAACAGGGAGGCACACCAAAAGTAGTTAAATCACCTCAGAGAGACATGGGGTACACATGCGTCAGGTATTCCTGTAAGCCTAATAATCACTATTGTAATTATAGGCAATACGGCAATACTGAAATAAATAATTATACCTATAATATCATTGCAGTGCAGTTGAGTAATGGTACAACAGCGTAAGACCTTCCTATCATACCTGGATTTGGCACAAGTGTATGAACAGGATAATCATAAATGTGCATTTTCTGGAAGTATATAATCATGTCACATGCCATGGATCTAATTCTCTCTCTCTTGTTTGTCAAATCCCACCTCTTCTCTATCCTTTTTTTTTTTGAGGGAAGGGGTATTTTATATGGCTTAAAACTGTTCTGTTGTCATACATTTCTTCTTACCAAAACTGCCATGTACATACAGAGATAAACTGACCACTGTGGCTCAGTCTACCTTCCCTCCACAGGTTGCACCACCAATACCCAGCACTACAGGATCCCAGGCTGTAAGTGCTGTGTCTACAGCCCCTGCCATACTTGCTACATCTGCATCAGGTTGCTTTGCCCCGGCAGCTTGTACACTTGTACCCTCCAGGAGTAATAGTAGTGGAGGTGGTGATTTTGTCACCCAGCAAGAGCTGACAGGGCTGATGAAGGGTATCAAAGAAAAGGGCCCCTGTCCCCAAATCAGCCGAGTAGAAAAGGTGATTTGTCATATTGTCAGGATGATGCTACATCGAGCACTGACACAGGAAACTGAGACAGGAGAAAGTGATTGCAGTTCTGAGGGCGAGGACTAGATGCTCACTATTCTCAGGCTTGATGTGGGTGTACCTCCAATGTCCCCTACCTATCCCCAATCATGGTGCCCCCCAATTTTCTGTGTCCATCACCATCCCTGTCTTCCTCACCTAACCTACCTACCTGACCCTCACATTCTTAAGACACTTTCCCATCATTCCTCTCTCTTTGAAAGTAAAAAAATATATAAAATAATAAGAATGGGTACCCATCCCACAAATAAATTAAGATCCATACACAGCTCTCCACATCACCTGTGTGTCTTCTTGACACACGTGATTTGGTACAGTTGCTCTATACCATCATTCAGCTGTTGTTACCAACCCTTGGAGTGCTGACAGTCCAAATTCAGCACATTCTGTCTGCACTTCTACATTTATGTTGTAAAGTAGATAGATATGATCCTCTCCTACTACCTTCCTGCAAATTCCTTTATTCTTCCCCCCATGTCTTTCTGTCTGTTTGCTCCCACCCCCATTTCACCACTTTCCAGTCAACCCATTTTTCACACATTGAATCTAGTCAAAAAATATAATCAAACACAACACACATGGCCAGAAATGGCCGATAAGAAAGCCTTCACATTTTCCTCTCAGCATTTGCATGAATGTTGGCATCATGCACCAATGCCAAGTGATGTTAAATGGCTGTTCATGACCTAAGACAAAACCTGGTTAGTTATTGCCATCACCTGCAGTAGTCCGGTTATCCTCACACAAAGGTGATTAAACATGTTGCTTTGTTGCAACACATAGTAAAGGCAGAGTAAAGGAAATAATTGGCAGCAATTACTCTAACAGATCTTTGATGATTGAATATAACCAAGTGCAAGTGTTAACACGAATCACTTGTCTGAAGATTCATTTTTGACTATAGCATCAAGGGTTCGATTCCAGATGTAGATCACATTATTTTTTACTGTGATTTTATACTTCTACATATTAATTTTTATCCATTTACAACTTCAAAACAGATTTTGAATTATGTGGCAAAAAGCATTTGTAAACGCATCCATGACCATGAAGAAGATTTAATAAACCATCCCCATTCTACTCATGTCTTAATCTGATTTTGCCTCTCCTACAGCTTCTTGGTCCCAAGAGCCGTCAGTTAATGATTGAGAGTATGACAGATGAATACTGAGGACACACCATAAAGATGTGCATTAGTGACCCATAATACAACCCTTTCATATGTGTCTGTATATCTGTTTATATCTTCACCCCTTCTCTATCTAACCACTTTGTACTGCTGACTATTCACCATGCTTATGGATGTAAATGTCATCTTATGGCATTTTCATAGTCATTACTTTGCTGAATTATAATATATGCATCTTCCAATGGCTGAGTAGGTTATCACTCTTCTTTCAAAAGTGTGATTTTGACATGTATGAAGCGTGATTTCCTTTGCAGTTTGCTGAGATAATAATCAAGTCTATAAACTTAATTTTTATCATAACAATGGTTTGAATCCAGCATTAGTTGAAACATTTACTCCCTGTTTTTATCAAAGTGTCTTTGCTGTGTGTTGCCTATGTATCTGTCTAACCCCCTTCTGATTTATCAGTTGTAGTCCTCAGCATTTCTACAAGTTCTGGCAAAAAGCAAGTGTAGTATGTGATGCTAGATGGCATTTCAAGTGTTATTGCAAAATGTGGTGAGTTTCTGTCTTACAATGAGTTATACGTGCATTAACTTGTGACTTCATTTGAAGCATGTCTGATATGTAGTAGGTATAACAGATTATTTCAGTTGACACAGTTGGGGCAATAAGCATATTTAGTTCAATCATGCTTATGTATTCTTAAAGACATGATCAAAATTAATTATAATAGTCACATTTTGACACCCTTAGTAAAATGACCTGCTTCCTGGACTTGAACCCTGCTTCATCTGTGCATTTTCATTTAGCTCACTGGGTTTACACCTTGAGCCACAGGGAAAGCTACATTGACAGGTGTATTTTCTCCACTCAGTACTGTCCAGAGTGCTGACAGCTGCACATTGCCACTAAGCCAGTTTGTGATACAGAAGGTTAACCCATTTAAAGTTTTTACTTCTTTCTGATGTTTGCTCTCCACCTAATGTCATGCAAACAGGGAAGACAAGCACAACACTTCATCTTTGAATTAAGCTTTGTCCCTAACAGAGAAAGATGTATTACAAAATGTGAAGCATATGTATGCAACATGTTAAAGCAGATCTGTTCTAAATGTAATCAGAATCAAAACATATTCTCTCTGCCCATTATCTGTACAAAGATTTACAGGGGGCACCAATGAACACCACTAAGCACTGCTACTTCACAGTCCGAGTTCAACACATCACAGTATAATCATGCATGTGCTCATACTTTGTGATCATCTGCATAAACATATTTCTCAGCATTCCATTTTAGGAAGAAATTTTGAACAAAAAATAAGTATTGCTACTGGATTGCATTACTTCAATACATGGAAACCGCTTAATGTACTCATGTGAAATGCAGTGAACTGTGCAATTAACTGACCACTTAATTCTAGACTGTTAAGTCTGCACTGCAACCCTGTCACAAATGATATACAACCACATACAGCCTTGGCAGACATACATCATCATTATTTAACATTAAGTATTACTTGGTATTGACAGTGTACATTGCCCAAGCATGAGCACATGCCATTGCTAATATCAGTAGCATTCATAAAGGTTCACATACCATTATCATAACCTGATGATCCAAGTCTGCCTCTTTGTCCATCATGTGTTTCACAAGAGTGTGTGTCTCATGTACACAACACAGGTACATGTCAGTATCAGCTCTGCAATATACATTAATGGCAGCATAGCTGACCTAAGTCAGCAGTTTGTATTTATTATTGGTCATGAGATTGCACTTACTCCTTCATATCAACAAATATGGATTTGCACAAAACCTTCGCAATATCTTGTCTGACACAGAATGAGAAGCTACTCCTATCTACACTGCACTATTACATTACAGAAGTCAGAATTCTGTGGTGGCAGTTGCATTAAGTATAGTGTCCTCTAGACTGTGTAACTCAATAGATAGGGAGTTCTAATCCCACAGTAGTCAACGTTTATGCATGTGTATAGAGTTAATATGACCTTTCACACTGCTGATTCCAATAAAATAGTAGCCAGGAGAAAACTTTACACTGCAAGGCGAATCCACATAAGTGTCAGACCCTTCTCCCAACATCTGCACCACAATGATGATGTCATCCTCTATAAAATGCACTTTCACACTGTAGAAGTCAGACTACTGCAGTGGTGCTTGCCTTAAGTACTTTGTCCTTTAGATTGCATAACTAGGTAGAGGATTATATTCTCACAACAAGTCTCGTGTGTGTGATAGTAGGTCCATAGTGTCACTGGAGGATTAATTCAACAGTTGTGCTGATGTGACTCCCACTCATGAGAAACATTTACATGGTCAGATCAATCCCACATCCCCTTTTCACTCTGTCTAGAAATGCATACTGTCTTCAATACACTGGTGAGGTCATCATTTCAATAATGCACTCTCACACCACTAAATCCAGACTTCTCTTGTGGTACATGCCTATAATGCATTTGTATGTAGATTATGTCAGTCTATAGGCAAAGAGTTTGAATACAGCAGTGAGGCTGTACTGCCTATGTGTGAATGTAAATGGATGCAGGAGTGTCTTACACCTCTTAGTGTTGACAGCATTTAGAATCCCACATTGCTACAGACGCCATTTTTGCACACACATCTCCTTTGCATGACATAGCTGTTGTCATCCTTTCAAAGGTGCAGCGTGCCTTGCATGTAGTGAGATTTCTCCTGTGGTACGTGCATATAGTATATTTGTGTGTAGATTGTGTTAATTGATAGGTAGGGAGTTCAAATACAGAGTGACTGTGTGTGTGATGTAAATGGATGTAATCAGACTTCCCCTGTGGCATGTGTGCTTACACACTTCTGTGTAGATTGCCTCAGTACATAGGTAGGGAGTTTGAATACAGGAATGACTGCCTTCTGTGAGTTTGTGTTTCTTTCTCTTGCTGTGCAGAACAGGCTGCAAATAGATATATGAGGCACATCTGTACACTTTTTAGCAGAAACATGAAGGTAACACACAATGGTTGATGTTATCCATTGAAATGTGCAATGTGACAGTTGTTAAATATGTAGTTGCACTTGTGTTTCAGCAAACCTTCATTAACTTGTGACATTATATATGTAGTTCAAATCCTGACATCACTGCTTACAGTCAGTGTACATGTTGTTAACAGTGTTGGCACCCACATCTGGTATGTTCATGTGTTTCCTGTTGCAAGAGTTTATTGTGCATTTCCTTTGGAAAGGCTGTATTGAAGACTGATGCTGTCATTTGAATAGATTGCCATTCCATAACAGTTGTAGTGAGACACTTTCTCAGGACTAAGGGCATGAGACAATGCAATGTATGTTGTTGCCTAAATAAACCATGTGTTCCATACAGGATTATATCCACATTGTACAGAATTGCTGTTCTACTGTCACAGTGACAACAGCAGGAGGCTACAGGTGTGTTTGGGTATACCTAGCATCAGGCAATGTTGTCTGACATTCAGCAAGATTGTTTTTAAGTAATTACAGGGACACATATTCCTTGATTCATACACATGATGTAATGCTTTCACATAACCACACATGACAAGTGGTGATGCACTTATACCATGGCACATTCATTGATCCCACTACAGTGCTGATTTTCTCAACACTTAGTCAAATGTTCCAAAACAGCATTGTGTGACTGTAAGCATTTGTATTCTTAACTATTCTGCAGGAAAGACACCCCTCCAATTATACTGTGTAAATATAGGGTGGCAGAGGCCTCCACCATCTGTTTTACCAGATAAGCATTATGGGCAAATAAAGTACAGCTGATTGAATGACTTCACATAGGTGGACTCCAACAGATGTGATAACAGTTCCACTGTGGTGCATGTGATTTTATTTATTATTTATTTTATTTGACATTTGTTGACTGGGATAGCCTGACCGAGCTAGCACCCTTTTTAGCAAAGGCCTGGAAAGAAAAGCTACACAATCATATACCATAGCTTAATGCACTAACAAATATAGAGAGAGCATAGCTCATTAATAAGAAAAAATACAGAGTTACATCATAAGGTTACACATTACATCACTAAGTTAGACAGATGATCAGTGTCCAACATTAAATACACAGATTGTGTCAAAAGCAGTTTGTCAAAAATATTTAGAGGATACATTCATATGTACAACAGGAAAACAAATAGTTAATTTGGAAGAAACTTTGTACACAGAGGCAGGGTCCTGAGTATAATAAAGTCACCTGTCACCTGGTTCAGTAGTAGCATTTTAGATGCAATAAAAATAGTAAGTAAAGTAGCAAGTTTATTTGTTTTGGCAGTGAAACAAGCATAATAAAACACTTGGTCACCAGGTTCTGTAGAAGTATTTAAATACCATGTAGGGATTCTTAGAGGATATAGATGTTGTAGTCAGGGGTGATATTAAGCTTGAGGGGAGGTTTAAGGAAGTAGTGAGAGGTAATGAAATTTAGAGAGAAAGGATGGGAGAGGTAAGGGAGGAAAAGTAAGGGTTTATAAAGTGCTGAAGTTGTGACAGGGATGTTATCAGAGTCAAGGATGAAAGATAGGCTGAATGGAGATACTGTTAAGAAGTTCAAGGAAAATATTAACAGTGGCAAGTCCAGGAGTTTATTAGGAATTCTTTGAGAGCAGTTTTGAATTCTTGTGGATGGTTTATATTTCTAATAGATATGGGAAGTTTGTTCCAGGAGATGGAGGGAAAGTAAATTTAGGGAAAGTTTGTTCCAGGAGAAGGAGGGAGAGTAACTGTAGAGATCTGGTCCTATGGATCTTTTTTCTTGTAGATTTTGGTCAGAGCTTCTGAGCATCCTGGGAGGAGTATAGAGGGTGATTAATGAAGAGATATTAGGGCAGAAGGAAGACTTGCACAGGATGAAATGAATGATCAATAGTTGAGAGAGAAGCAGTTGATGTGGGAATTCTAACCAATTTAATGTCCTGAGAGAAAGACAGTGGTGAGATTTAGAACTTTCATTGTCAGCAAATCTGGCAACTTTATTGTAGATAAATTCAAGTTTAGCTAAGAGTGAAGACTGGAGATTAGTGAGGATTTGTAAGCTGTCAAAGAGACTAGGTAGGAGACAGGCATGAGTAACAGAGAGTTGAGACTCTTTTGTTAGGAATTTTTTATTTTTGTAAAGGAGACTAGTTTTTGGTGAGTTTTCTTTATGCACTGGAGTACACAAAGGTCATATTTGAGTTGATCATTTATGATGGCTTCCAGAAGCTTAGAATGTGTTTCAACCATGATGATTGTAATGTTAAGGGATGTAAAAGAGAAAGAGGGTTTCAGGTGTGTGAGGAATTGGAGGAGAAATAGCAGAAATTTAGTCTTGCTTGGATTAAGTATTAGCTGGTTATTAGAAATCCGGTTTTCAATAGATTTAAAGGATTCTTGAGTGAGGGTGTTCAGATTGTAGAGGTTATCAGAGATAGTAATGACTGTGAAGTCATTAGCATATTGTATAAAAGATGACTGAGGACAGGATGTGCATAGGCAATTTGTAAAGTTGTTGAATAATAAGTCAAAGTAAACTTTATTGTCACTTCAATTCACACAAGTGTGAACTGAGCGAAATTACATTTCTTCGGGCTCAATGTGCATAAAATACATAGATTAACTTTAATATGAGAATAATAAAATTCTATAGACACTGATGACAAACACAACAATAATAAGTACTTGCATTATTGCACTGCTTTAACAGATTGTCACTCATTACTAGGTACACAAGGGACCAAGTATTGATCCTTGAGGGACTCCCATCTTGATGGGAAGAGCAGGGGATAGTGAGAAAAGCCATTTATCAGATTGCTGTCTGTCAGTGAATAGTCAGTCATATTGTTAGTTGGAGGAGTTGTACAGCTTGATGTTCAATTCTAGCTTAGAGATTTATTTTGTGTGAATGTACTGATATCACACAACATACATCACATCAGACTTATCCCTTGATATGTTGCATGAAAACACATGTGAATGTAGCTTTGGATTTCATGACAGTAGACATTTGCTCTGCTAGTGTCATGTTGAGAGTGTTACTGTGGCACATGCATTGAGTACTGTGGTGTAGATGAGTCTGATCCACTTCTTGGGTGCTATGTGTACAAACATATCAAGAAACCTTCCTTGTCTTGAGAACATTGATATAGGACTAATCGCAGTTGTGTGCACATGAGCATACTCATTTAATTGCCACCAGTTTCACGCGATGATATGACATTCATTATCAGGGATCCTTTCTTAATTCACACATTAATTTCATTTGTTTGTGACAATACCTGTCCCTGCCTCCTGTGGCAGATGCTGACAATTCAAAGCTCTGGGGAATGCATTGCATCATAGTGTGGTGTTTGCATCTGTTGTTATCTGTCTGCACAATAATTGTGTCAGGCAGTAGTGCCTTATGCAAGGGTATTACATATGTCACACTCTGCTCCCACATTTGTAACACCACACACACCTGCACATGGGATGCATAACCATTAGAATATTGAAGTGTATAATTCCCTTCAAGGGTGATCTTCCTCATACATACATTAGGCTTATTTCTGTGGCATAAACAGTAAATACACAGGTCAGTAGTAACACTGATGTAATGGGTTTCTCTCTTTGCAAAAGGAGATTGTGGCTTCTAACCCATTTATATTTTACAAAATATTATATTGCCGCTATGCACGCTATGCAAATATCCCATAATATATACCCGCGGTGGTGGTGCTGCGGTAGCATTGCCGCCTCACAGTAAGACGCTGTCCGGTTTGATTCTCAGCTAGAACGTCTTCTGCGTGGAGACATGCGTGAATGGGTGTACCTTTGTTAAAGGTTGTGCAGCAGGCCTGGCAAGCCAGTACGTAAAAATCAACTGCCAATCATTAGCGGACCGGAGTTCTGCTGTGGCGACCCCTAACTGGGAAAAGCCGAAAGACACAAACAAATATTGACTGTCCTTGCTGTTATCTAAATTCAGCATGTTAATGACATTCATATGTCATGAAGCCCCCTGTTACAATGTTAATTTGTGCAACTATCACATCCTATAATATCATGTCTGTTTTCATTTACTTATATTTGCTCATGAAGTGTTAATATGACATGTATTGCACAATTTTATTATTACAAAATTGTCTTCATGACGCAAACACCTTTAAATAAATTATCTTAATACAATTTGAACATTTTTCCTTCCCTCTTACATATTCTGTATGCATCTGTTTGATTTCTGTGCACATTGTTCTCAGTACGGTTTCCCTGCTTGGTAACTCATCTATTGTAGTTGCTCTTGCTATTTGCCCCCCTTATATTTCTGTATTTACACGTTTTTATTTTTATACAGATTGCACTCACACACTTTCCCTGCCTGGTACAGCTTGCATTATTTGGCCTATGTAGCTCTTTGTGGTGTCCGCTCAAGCACACTTAACAGGTTTGTCCATAGGCAAGCGTGTTCGTTTAGTGCACATGCTTGTGATGCTTGTGCTGCTCAACACGCTAGCACATGGCCATTGTATAGGCTTTGCATGAAGCCTACATGATTGTCATGAATTCCACAGATTATCTTCAAATTTTAATAGTCATTATTTGCATATAACATTCAAGTAATTCAGGATACAGAAATATTTTCACCCTGTATCATTTCCTTTGCATAATAAATATACAAACAATTCTTTTCCATGAACCTTCATAGTACAGCAAGCTTCCAACTCTGAAACACTTAAAATGTAAAGAATATTTGAATTTTCCCATTACAAATAATTTAGAACAGTCACATAAAGTGCATTAGGAATTATTAAAAACATATCAAAACTGCAGACTATAAATGCTTATACACTTGAACTCTACAACACTAGCTCCGTGAAGGAACCAGCATTTACATAACACTTTCAAGCATTTAAACTTCAAGGACTTCTGATTATTAGCAGATTTAAATTGTCACCCATTAGTTATAGCTTTCAAAGATTTCAAATACTATACCTTGCAACATTCAGACATGAAAGATTAAAAATATCTAAATGTTCAGATTAAAAAAGATTCTAAACAATTGCATAATGTAGCTCAACTATTATTGAAGAAATGTCAAAACTGTGCAACATATTCCTGAAAACATGTCAAAACTGGGCAGCATAAATGCTTGCATTATAGAGATCTAATTGGCACCACTGAAACATTTAAAAGTTTGAGTCATTTAAAGAAATCATATTGCAATTAAATTAGTGTAGTCACATCATATAAATCAACACTTATTGGTAACATGTCAAAAAACAGGCAGCATAAATGTTTATATAATCAAGCTAAGCAGCACCAACCCCATTAAAGAACTGACATTTACATTAAACATTCAAGCACTGACAATTCAGGTATGTCATTGCCTACACATTTAAATTGTCATCCGTTAAATGCATCATTCAAGCATTTAACTTTCTGTATCAAAACAGGAACATTAAAATGCTTAGAATCAAAATTATTTAAATTACAAATAGTTCTGAAACACTGTATAAAACAAATCAACAGTTATTGAAAACATGTCAAAACTGGACAGCATAAGTACTTAAATACTTTTGCTCAGCATCATGAGCACCGTCATGAGGCTGGCACTCACATTAAATAGTCAGGCATTTGAAGTTGAGAAAACATGCAATTACCTGCAATTTAAATAGCCAGCAAGACATCTAAAACTGTCCAGATACCCTAGCATACTTCACCAAACATTCAGGAAAACATAAATTTTCTCTTTCTAGCAACTGGAAGACAATTGCTGTATATATCTTAATCTAATGTTCTTATCAGCACCATCATACTCTTCCCACTCAGCTTTCAAGACCCCTACAGGCTGGAGTTCAGCCACCTTCACAGGACTTGCCTGGTCAGGCTCTTCAATGTCCATATGTCTTAATCAAGGTGCCTGTAACAACTTTGCCAATGCCATCTTTGCATTTATGAATCCATATGTACTACAGAAAAAAGAGCCAGAAACATTAACATGTATCTAAGCTTTTATCACTTGCATTCCTTTATCCCAGCTAAAACTTGCTGCGCTTTATGCAAAGTGATCACTGAGAAATCACAATCAGCAAATATAGTATGACCCTCTGCTATACATCTCTTACCTGGATGCCATAGCTGCAACAGTCCCTGTTGCTCTTCTTAGAAAGATGAAAACTGTATTAAGATGTGCCTCAGTTTATTACATTTTCTCATATCTGGAGAGAACAGTAATTTGCAGGCAGTCTTAATCCTGAAGGTCAGTACAGTCCACATTACAAAAATTCCTAACAGTCCAAATAAACACCACTCAGGGACAAGTTTCAAACTGCTGCTTATTATAGGCTACAATGCCATACGTCTCTAATGTTTTGTCTTGAACATCAGTAGCAGCCTTTTTCAGTGGCTCTCAACCTTCATGTTGCTTTTTAACCATTTTATCATCTTCCACCTTACAACTTTTCAGTTGTGGAACATAACTACTTAGTTGTTCCATGAAGAAATGCAAGTCACACATTAGTTCTTCTAAAGAAAAACAAAACTCTCAGGTAAAGACTTTCCTGCCAACTTTTTTATTGTCATATCCATTACCAGGCTGAGGCTACCACATACTTGACCTCCTAACTCATCAAGTTACTAAAAACAGTTTCTTCATTGTGTTTACCAAATCTTTTATATCACTGTGCAAGGAATACCTTCACAGAATAGTAACATCAAATTGTTTAGAATAAAGTTAAACAACTTTAAATGATAATTTTTGCACCAATATTAAAGTTTTAGCATATAATAATGAGAGAAGGCATCTATCTACTAAGCACTGCACCTACACACTCCCTTCTGTCACATCTTTGAAAACAGGGACCACTACCTCAGTTTGTTAGTTCAGACGTGTGCTCCCTGCCCTTCATACCTTCATACAGTACTGAAAAGGTTTACTAACCATTCCATGCCAACAGCATCTGCCATCTTCAGCATCCCTGTCTGAATCTCATCCACTCTGGTGGTTTCACCATTATGGAGCTCTTTAAAGACTGGAGTGACATCTGATTCAGTCTCATCTGTTGCTTATGGCATTTGGCTGCTTTTTAAAGTGTATCATATAGATACCATTGGGCTTACCTCTACACTCTACATTGGTTCTGGTGACAGAATTTTCATTCGGAGATTGTCTCCCACATTCTTTAGACTTGACCCTTTAGAAAAGCTCAGGTAGGTAAGAGTACACACAAGCTGATAGCATGGTGACAGCCATTTGGAGTTTGTGTTAGTTGATGAGAGGATTGCTTTAATGTGACCACATGTAGCAGAAAAGAAGGCCCTGGAATTTGTCTGTGTATGTGTACTAACAGCTATATACAGTACTAAGTCTTCTTAGAGACCATATGTGTGTTTTTGATAATGTAGCACCATCTAACTATGTACTGCCGCTGGGAGATTTAAAACTTATGTAGGGAATTATGGAGATATTTGAAGTGGAGTGATTTGGAAGAATGTCTTTCCTAATTAAAACCCAAGTAGAAAATTATTGGACTTATTCGTTATGCCTGGATAACCCATCATTAGCAAGACTTTGTACACAAGACTGAATATGTGTACTTGTTACCAGAGCACCTTTGACCAAACATTTTTGTGAGATTAAGTAGTCATGTCATGAACCCATATATTTTGGACATTTAAGTCAAGAGGGGTGCTGAGCTGTCAGCTAATCATTGCTTCATGGTGAGTTATGAAAAAAGCCATAAAAGTGCTTGTACAGACCAAAGTGATACAAACATGTAGTGAGAATGCCCTGGTAATATCTAGCAGATGCTTCTGTGAAGGATGAGTTCAACCCTGCACCCCCTGTCTCTAGAATAGCTTCTTCCTTATCCTAGTGTGATCAGATACTTGGATTCCAACTGGAACCAGTTCTGATGCCAAATGATGACCAGGTATCTTCAAGGTGGTGACTCTAGGCCCCCCTAGAGGACATCATTAGTAAGGAAAGTTAGTTTGTTTAGTGTTAAAGAAATGCATCTTACATGCAATAATAAAAAGAGGTGTCTCTGGATCTGAGCAGAGTGTGTGTGTGTGTGTGTGTGTGTGTGTGTGTGTGTGTGTGTGTGTGTGTGTGTGTGTGTGTGTGTGTGTGTTAGATTACTTGAATTGATGGAGAAGATGGTGGAGATGTAATATTTCAAGTGAAAGAGAAAACTGAAAAAGATTTAGAATGATTCAAAATAAAAGCAATTATATGTCCAGTGAAGCACTGTGGGTGAGTCACATCTATTGTGACAGCAAAAGGGGGCATTTTGAAACAATTGGTGGGGGAGAGACCCTACTTTGCCTACAAGAACTGTGCAAACTTAAAAGAACACCTTTGTTATAAGGATATGAAACAAAAAATTTTAAACCAACACATAAAGTAGATACTTTTCCTTGTTATAACTGCTCCTGTTGTAAAGAGATCATAAATAGTGTTGCGTTTATACATTAACAAATGTAAAATATACAGTTAAATGTTATGCTACCTGCTCTACTTCTAATGTGGTGTACCTTGCTACCTGTACAAAGTGTCCTTCCTTCTACGTAGGTAAGTGCATAGGAAAACTTAAGGATTATATAACAGAACATCAGTCTGAAATATGCAGGTATGTTAAAACCAATGCACTTGCAAAACACACGGATAAAAAGGGAAGAGACCATGAATTTAAGTTTAGAGGTATAAGAATTGTACATAGGAGCATAAGAGGATGTGATCTGAATAACAGACTAGAGAATTTAGAATATGAATCAATAGTGAGACTGCAAGCAGACTCCCTACCTAGTATTAATGCAGCAGTGAGCTTGAAACCTATACTAAAGAAAAGACGAATGCTGTTGAGCTATTGTAAATGGTTGATATATGCACTTTAATATATACAGTACATACGTATATTTTTTATATTTTTTTTATACTTTTTATAATTTTAGAGTGCAAGACTTAGTTTAGACAGGAAATATTTCATGTTTTAAAATGTGTTTAATGCCATTAAATCTGAATATGCAGTTAATTGTATTCTTCTGATTGGGCTTTGTCATAAAGGCTTTAGTTTAAATATATCTGAATAGGAAGGGCATTGGCCTGAATGATTTGCGTATTCTAAATAAACAAGTTTGCTACTTACTATTACCTGCCTCGAGTTTCTGATTACTGGAGTTTACCTTGCTCTTTGTGAATATTTTGTGTCTGGAGTGACAGTTAACCTCAGAGCTGGTCTTAGCTGTTTTTCCTTGCCTTGGTTTAACATCTCATGCAAATAACTGCAAAGTCACTAATGGAAAATGAATCCTGGCACCCAGAGTGGAGATAGAACCCACATCCTTGTGAGCTTCTACCATCAAAAAATGAATGTGCTATGTGTTGAGCCATTGATACTGAAAAGATCTGAAAGATTTACATTACCAGAAATTACTGATAAAGTGCAGAAAGTATGACTGAGCACCTAAATACTCTTAGAAAATCATTTCCAGGAAATTTCTAGGAAAGCTGAAATATTTAGAAGAAATGACAAGGAACTGGCAAGTTTACTTCACTTAGTGACAAAAGATTGCCTTCAAAGAGTAGGTGAGCATTGAAAACTGATGGCATTCATAGATGGCTAGTGCATTACTCTGCACAACTTAGTGCTTCTAGTGGACAGCATGAATACCATCTTGGGTCTCCTCCGTGAAGGATGTGGATTACTCTATCATGGATAGCATGGTATGCAGCACTTGCAAATGACTGTGTAATGACATGTAAGAGAAGAAATAAACTCGAAGGTGCAAAATGAGAGCACAGGATGAGAAGAACCAATGCAAATAAGCCAAATGGATTATGTGAATGAAGAAACCCAAAATGTTAGACTTATTCAGAAATGTGAAAAATGGCAGTGCACACCCATTCTGAATGCCATAATTCTTGGTGCACATGATGGGAGCCACGGTAGGAGTAGTAAATGTAACACAGCAGCATGTGTTAGGAGCTGCCATCAGTGCCACTGCCTGCAACATTATGTGCCATGGCCACCTGCAATATTAACGGAGGTACAGACAGCATCTGGCATACCACCAGCTCACAGACCAACTGACCATGAACAATTTTGAGTGGACAGGGATACTGAAAGGGACCTTACTAAGTTTTATCACACACAAGTGGAACTGATCGGGATGTATGGCATGCCTGTCTCTCATAAAAGGTATGTATAGCTTTAACTATCTTAACTAATGGGACCTTCCAGTAACCTAAAGGAGACATGTTAGGAATTTCTCAGGCATCAGACTCTTGAATAATAAACCCGCATTATGCCACATGTGGTGGAAGCTGTCTGGCTCCCTAAGACAGAAGAAGACAGTGAACCAACACCATGCAGGCCTTTTATGACATAACCCTCTCCTGGATGTCTTGAAAGCCATAGATTGTACACATGCTGTTGTCAAGTCCTTGTCTGGTTAGAAAAGAGCTTGAAATACATTAATAGGAGAGGCATTTGCACCCTGAACTGTCAGATGGTCTGTAAAGCCCAGGACATATTGTATAATATGTATCTATGCTACCCAGGTAGTTTGCATAATTCTCACATGTGCCACATATCTAAACTATACTCATTGTTCTTGTGAGGGCACTTCTTACATGGTCACCTTGTTGGTAGGAGGACACATGATAAATAGACATATCTATACATGCAGATACAAAACAAGCAAGAGCAGACCACTCATAATTCATTCATTGTAAGTAATGCTCTGTTTGATGACCCCAGTATATAACCTCCAGATCATGAAGGACATGGCATATAACACAGCACATGTCAAAACAAAAAACACAGTGGAGCATATATCTGTGCTACTGAAGGGCACTCCAGTCTCTAGACAAGTCACAATGGGCACTGCAACACATTACAGTCATATGCAGCAAGATATTTGTTGTATGTGCCATGCTACACAATATGGCATTACATAAACAAATGATGTAATGAATGAAAATCATGGCAAAGACATCCATACCAGTTTTAGCAAAAGAGCACAGTGCAGAGTCGGGAAAGAACTTACAGGAGAAGTACTAAGCAACAGTGTTAAAGAAGTAGCATCTGGTCCACAATGTTTGGCCATGAAACAGATAATGCAAAATAATATAATGCATGTAATAGCATATGCAGTCTATGCAGGGCAGTGCATGGACTGTCCACTGCCTTGTTTTGAGGTGATGAGGTCCATGACGAGAAAGATGAACTACAGGACCATATGTAATGAGACTTCCCAGATGCTGAACTGAAGGAGTATTGTCACCCATAACCTCGATCCCTACAACCAGGTGTGGTAGGCTTTATTTTGACAGATGACACTGATACAGTTTCACTAGCAGTCTGTGTAATATGATCTGCAACAATCTGTGCTGGCCAGCATTTATCTATACCCTTCCACGGCCATGAACTATGGCTGTGAAGTTAGGCTGGATGGCAGTTGCAATGAGTCTCATGGATGTACCTATTGAGGCAGCAATTGCCACCAATGACCTCAGCAGCCCTATGTGCTCGCTGTCCCCATACTGCATGTTACTCTGTAGTTGGAGCATGCCTTCCAGCAAGGCACAGAGAACATTCATAATGTTTAGAGTCCTGTAGGTAGCAGCTGTCTGTGCCTGAATCATTGACCTGTCCATCTGCTGGTTAGTTTTGAGTTACAGATTTATCAGGTCTGTAATCCCCTGTAGCATGCATAAAACTACCACACATAAATGCCACTATGGCATTTATTAACAGACATACATTATTATGCAGGTTGCTACAGTTCCAGAACAGAAGTGCTTGGGAGGATATATACATAGAGTAGGCCTTGGTCAAACCTTTACTTTAACATACAGTGATGTGTGCATTAGTATATTGAAATGGACTTTACTGACTTGCTGTTTTCACAACTGACACAGAGGTGTTTGGAGTCAACTCAATTTTTACATCCAAGCCACCCCCGTAGTATGAGAGTTTGCTCCCACTAACCAGGGAGCAACACCAGAAACCCCTCAATATCTGTGGAATGCTTCTATATCGGTAGTCATGCTTCTGTGGTAGACTTGTCTTTTGCAATGTCCTATACCTTTTCCTTTACAGAGAGTGCCATGTCTTCATTTCTTGTCATACCTGCTTTGGAGACCTACTATGGCTACCCACAGCATTCACGTCCTGCACTGGTCCCTGCCAAATGTGGTCCCAAAAATGCAGGTCTCCAGTAGTTTTGCCCAAGAATTGCATGCAATGTGTGCAGACAGCCTGCAGTAGCACTTAATTCTCCTGGCTAGTGACCTTTTCAAAGCATTGTCTCCCTCAGACAGCTATGCCAGTACTTCTACACCTTTGTGAAAAGCACATTAGTCACTTGGTGTGCATGCTAAACTGCAATGTGTATGTCAGTATGCCATCTGATTACCAGCTGCATTTATTGCAATGCCCAACCTCTTCTCCCTATTTATTTACTGTACCCATGCCTCAGCACATGACACTCAAATCTCGCTCTCCTTGTGGCATGTCCTTCCCACAGCTTCCTATATTCACAGTTCAACACTGCTATGTCAGCTACAGACAGATGCCACTTTATGGTCATGCATTTGGCATGTATATGCTGATAATACCACAATACAGCACTATATTGCACTTCATGTTATTCAAAAATGTGGGTTTGTGTGAACAATTCCACCATATTGCTTCAGGTACTGGATAAAGCAGACTTGCTCCATAGTGTGGTATGGAGAGCAAGTTTTTGCTGTTCTTCCTATATTGCAACTTCAAGGCGTGCCTACATAGGTTCATAGGTAGGTACTAGGCTTCATAGGTAGGTACTAGGCTATGGGCCCTACGGCCTATATAAGCCTAGACAAAAAGGTACCCTGGCTTTTGCCACCAAAAAAAATATTTTCCTGTGCCCCTGTCAAGCAGAGCCACAGAGGTGATTCCCCGGGTGAATTTCATTTTTCCCATCCAATCATCAAGATTTTTCTTGAAGAGTGCTAATGAGGAGCTTTGTTTGATATAGACAGGTAGTTTGTTCCAGAGTATGGGAATTCTCTGGGACATGAATCTCTCCCTCCAGCATGTTCTGTTTATTGTGGTGACAAGGTTTAGGTCCTTAGACCTTGTAGGTCAGAAGGATTGGGATTTCTTTAAGTGGAGCATGTCCAACAGCTCTGGGTTTGACATAGCTTTGTATGTTAGGCAGAGATTGCCTCAGAGTAGGCGATATGCAATGGGGTAAAACTGAAGTTTTTTGAGACGGTCTGCATAAGGCATCTGTTTGAGGCCGGTAATCCTCTTTGTGAGGTATTTCCGTGGCCTTTCCAGTTGTTGTAGATGTCTTGTGCGGTACATACCAAAAGGGGTGTTGTACTCTATATTGGGTCTAATGAGTGAAAAGTAGAAGGGAACAATGGCCTCTTTTTTCCTGGATGAGAAACATTTGTGATGAGGTGTGCCATGTAGAAGGATTTCCTGACTACTGTGGCGATGTGATTATCAAAGGAGAGACTACTGTCCACCTGTGTCCCAAGGTCTCTTATTACACTTTCAGTGTTAAGTAGACTACCACCTTTGTGGTAGCTCATGGGTACAGAGCCTTCACCAAAGGGGATGACAATGCACTTTTTGGCATTGAGCTTGAGACCATGGCTTTGACACCAGGCATCTGTCTCAGTGAGGCCCTTTTGTAGGATGTCCACATCATTAGGAGTTTCCATTATGGCTCCTAGTTTGCAGTCATCCGTGAACTTCATTAGCCAAAGACCTTCTGTGTTAACCTGTACTTCAGAAAAGGAGATACCAAACAGGAGAGGACCCAGGACTGAACCCCGTGGTACTCCACTTGTCACTGGTCTGAAGTCGGATTTGGAGTTTTCTACTTTCACAGTGTGGGTTCTGTCAGTGAGCCAGTTAGCAACCTATCTTGTGACATAGGGATTTATACCTAGTTTAGTGAGTTTATCTATAATTCCAGAGTGGGAGATGATGTCAAAAGCCTTGGCGAGATCTAGATAGGCTGTATGAACCACCTTACCCTCATCTACGGCTTTAGTGGCTGCTTCAAAGAAGTCTATCAGGTTTAGGAGACATGATCTGCCTTTTTCAAACCCAAACTGGGTGGGGTCCAGAGTTTGGAGATTACCAGTGTCTTTTTTTATAAGTTCCATGATGATACATCCCATGGCCTTGCAGACCAGGCTCATTAGACTAACGGGGTGGGGTAGTTCCCGGGGTCCATGGTGGCTCCCCCTTTGTGGAGTGGGATGACCATCACTGTGTGCCATTCAGTGGGCACAAAGCTGGATGTGAGGCTATGACTGAACATGGTGCTTAGGTGGGGTGCCAGTTCATTCTGTAGTTCATGTAGAATGCAGCCTGGGATGTTGTCAGGTCCCATGGATGCTGTGCTCTTGGCTTTGGAGAGTGTGTTTTTTACCTGTGCAGCTGTGATTACAGGAACTTTGCATTCTTCCTGTATAGAGATGGGGCCTTTAGGGGGTGAGAGGGGGGTAAAGTTAGCACTGAACCTATCTGCAAGGATGTTGGCAGTATCAGTTGGTTCTGTATATTTAGTGCCATTGTGCTGTAACTCAGAGCAGATCTGAGTGTTGCCATTGAGATTCTTGCCATAGCTATAGAATGCTTTGTGGTTGTCTTTAGAATCAGTGGCAATTTTATTTTCATAACTAGCTTTGGAGGATTTTATGAGGGATCTCAGCTTCTTACTGAGGCTGACCAGGGAGTTCCTCCAATCATGGGATTTTACTCTTTTTTGCAACAGTTTATTTCTTCTGTATTAGAGTTTGTTTATGGCAGGGGACCAACAGATTGGCTTCCTGTTTTTGGAGGATAGCATCTTGGTTCTGTTAGGGATGGCACTATCCAAGCATTCATGTAAGTGCTTATAAAGTGCATTTGTGTAGGATTCAACAGTCATACCTCTATTGTCCATCTGCATGGGTGCCATGAAGTTTGCCACTTCTGTCTTAAGAAGTGTGAAGTTGGCTTTGGAGAAATTTTTTACGGTGGTTTCCCTAATGGGGGGTAGGGGCAGGATGTGGATGTCTATGGTGATTAGCTTGTAGTCGGATCTGACCAATGAGGAATTGACCTCTGATGTGGAACACCGGTTGCCCATGTCGGTAATGATCAGGTCCAGGATATCGCTGCCCCTAGTGGGGGTGTGGATAAGTTGATCCAAGTCATTGGAATTTATGAATTCCATTAAATGTTGAGCAAAAGAGTTGGTACATGAGTAGTTTTCCTAGTTAATGGTAGGGTAGTTGAAATCACCCATTATTAGGATGTTGGGTTGTACCCTAATATTTTCCAGTGTATCAAGAAATGAAGAGTGAGAATCCTGGGGCATGGTGGGGGATCTGTAGCAAGTTACAATTTGGATTGCTGTCTTGCCCAGAGTTAGTTGCACTTGGATAATCTCAGATGCATTATGCTGAGCAACTAACCTGGAGGTGTGGATATCCTTAATGAATATGGACACCCCTCTGTCTTTAGTGTTTCAGTCCAGGTTAGGTGGCCAAAAGGTATGGTATGAATTATAGCTTGGTAATGCATGGGTGCTCTCTGGAGCCTTGAACAGTTCAGTGGTCATTTAAAGGAAGCTGATGCATAATATTAACTGAGCCAGGTGATAAGTGATGCGACTGACATAATCTGTTCTGGGAAGCAATGTTGTCATTGATGTGATGACCTGAGGTGGTGCTACCCCAACCTACTCCAACAGTAAAAGGTAGAGGCTTGGGAGACTAAGACAGAGATGTACTATAAACATATACATTTTTTGAGTAGTATTAAATAGCCTTGTTGTATGTACACTGTTGAGCATGCATGTTTAACAGTACATGCTATTGTTTTGCAAGTGCTGAGGAGCATCGTCTGAACATGGTTAGGGGATGAAGAAGGCATGAGCCCCTATCTCAGTAGTGAAGTACACATAATATTTGTGATATTTTACTGTATAAATGTGATTGTATTTGTGGCATATTTGTATGATAAATTTTCCAATTATGTCATGCTTCTGCAAGTCTAGCTTGGGAAGAGGAGGAAGAGAGGCTGCAGACATCTTAGTTTCCACCAACTGCTACCTGTAGGGCTGACTCTTCTTTGTCCGCTGGGTCTGCCCTTTGTATATGTTTCTCAGAAGGGGAGGGTGAAGGCTCCACTACTGAAGATGGTCCACCTCATGGATACATAGCTGAAATATGACATAACTTCACGACCCTGTATTAACATGACATAAATAAATCAGGATTAATGTCTGGATGGAGTGTACAGGCCCGTTCATAAACAGACTCTTTATGGTTGTGGCGGATGCTTATTCATAACTGTTGGAGATATCATAAGCTACCGTATGCAGAAAGTATGGTTATTATGTGTTAAAGCAGCATACAAACACAAATAATGGTACTGTGCTAACATTAGAAGATTGTTAAAACAAATATGAAATCATCTGTTCTACGTATGCATTAGGGTAACCTGCAGCAAAAAGATTATCAGGAAAATATGCTCATGTATGTAAAACAAATAACTAAAATGTTGAAGATGAAGCATTGTTACTCATGTACTGAATAGCACTACACAAAAAAATACAACTGATCAGTCACTTACAGAGTTATTCTTGAACTGATATGAGAGGAAAAAAAGCCTGGCCTGGGCAAACTTAGTCTAGGGGTTGTTATGAGTCTGAAATGGTACCTTCAGAAGTTTTAGTACCGTTATTTCAAGAATAATATTCTTTGTACCATAGAAATATCACCAACAGATGTCCAGGGTTGATCTGACATGTTTACTGGGCTGGAAGGTGCAGTCTCATTTCATTTTGAAGGAAAAGACACAAGTACCACCTGTCAAAGCCGAAATGTTCGGCTAAGAAGCAGACTGGATGAAAACACTCACCACTTGGAGGAATTGAATCTGAGTACAAAATGGAAGGAAATGGTGAACTATTAGAAAATGATGAAAGATAGCCTCTTGTGACTTACTAGTCTATATTACCAAATTGCATGTTTGAAGTTTCAGAGACACTTGAGACAGGAAGCCATAATAGCCTCTTATTTCTTGATATGAAGTTTCCTGTGTGCAGTTATAGTCTAAGGGGCATTTATATCGAAGATAAATGCAAGAACTCAAAAATACTTGTCATGTTGCTCTAACAGATGTAGTTATTTTTATTATTTTTTTTAAGTAGGGGAGGGTTGTTTTTATATTGAGATTGCTATTAGAATGCTGACAGCACTGAAGAAAAGCAAACTAAGCATGATATCTGTGATGTAACTGTACAGATGCACCTCATTTATTTAATAAAATGTGCTTAAAGAAAATTATCATTTTCCTTATGTTTTCCTTCTCATTATGGTATACTACTTTAAAAAAGACAAAGTTTCTTGTACCAAGATTACCTTCCCTCTGAGGTTTATTAAATCTCTGCTATTTTAGTCTCTGTTTTTACTTCTAGTGACTTACTATGCATGTCAACAGTTCCTGATTCTCCATACTTTTGGAAAAGAGCTGCTAACAGTGTATTTGTAAATCCCCACATAATTCAGGTTCACTATAAAAAGAATCACACAGTACGAAATCTGTTTTGTCATCATGTCTTTGCACTGCAACTGGACAACTGGCATAGTTAATTAGGAAAAATAAACACCTGCAAAGCCTCAAGTAGAGCAGCAGCAGCATTAGTTTACATTTCTCGCTGGAGAGCTGTTGCTTTTCCTTATTGGCTCAGGCATTTCCTTACCTGCAGAACAGAATAGCAACCAATAATTTAGTTATATATCAGGATACACAGTTAATTTCTTTTAGAAAATGAACTTACATTAACAAACCATCGCCACTTACCAAACAGTAAATCGAAAGGGATACATTAATCCACCAGAAAAGCCCACAAAAAGAAAAGTAGAGCACATATTCGTGGTACTGAATCCACGTGCAACCAAAAAAAATCATCCTGCTGGCATTTTAACTCACCTTCAAAGACTTATTCTACAAAATGTTATTCAAAAAATTAAAATAAACATCACACGAATGCCTTACTAATGGTAGTTCTTTACAATGCAAATTACATATGCAGCAACATGCACCTATGTCATTCACAGAGCTGAGCTTAGTTAAGTAATGTTTGTCCTCCCACTGAGGGATGTCCAGCAAAATGAAAACGTCATACAGAAAATGTAAAGTTTCTGCATAAACATTCTGGGTTGGATTCAGTAAACTTTGCCATATCATGATAAGTAAATCTGAGCAACATGCAGGTATGCAATGTGACTCAGAAAACCTAGCTACATGAAGAGGCTATGGCAAATAATGTGGTCAGCTGTGTTAAATGCTGATGATTGCATAATGCAGTGCCATATGTGACAATAAAGCAAAATATGATGGTGATACAACTCAGAAAAGTTTAAATTCTGTGCAATGATGCTGCTGTCGCTTGAAATTTGAACAGAGCCATATACCCTTGTTCGGATCTATAGCACGCAATTGAAACATGAAATACCCAACTGCCATAACATCAACACATATAACATGAACGTTGAGAAATCTGAAACACCTAAACGATGAAATTCAACATATCGAATTATCATGGTTGGCCAACATGAATGAAATTACATTTCCTAATCATTTGTGATGATTAGGAAATGTAATTCTGTTCATGTTGGCCAACCATGGTAATTCAATATGTTGCATTTTGTCGTTTAGGTGTTTCAGATTTCTCAGTGTTCACGTTATATGTATCGATGTTATGGTTGTAAGGTATTTCATATTTCGATAATGTGATATAGACCCTCCTTGTTCAGATGGAGTACATCATGCAAAGTGCTACAGCCATTGTAAATGTGTATCTGTATGAGTTTCTCATTGCAGCTCCATTGCCTGATGAAGCACAGTCTTGCTCCAGACCAAAAAAAAAAAGAAATATATATAATATATAGATATAAATGGATATAAAATGTATATACAGGAACAGTCTGTGTGTGGGAAAACTATCACCAGACTGTGCTTACCTACAGGCAAACCAACAACAACATTACAAAGGGCAGGGCACAGTTATCATTTGCACAGATGAGGAAGGGAGCTGTCTCTACCAGAAAGTACATAGGATGAACCACCACCCTGGCTGGAAGTCTATGCAAAGGTTATTCCATAGTGTGTTGAGGTTCTTGTCCTGTCATTGTGTAGATTCACCTATCTGGGTGTGATGACTTTGTTAATTAGGCCACAGTTACTTATTATTTTGGAATAACTCAATTTGCATGACAGGCAAACCTGATAAACATCATGGTGATTTCTGCACAATGTTGTGCATGCATCTGAATACCTATTGGCAGCCAAGTATAATAAGCATGTGAGAATTATCGTCCTATATTTTACTATCTTCAGATGGAGTCACTGTAGAGCATGCATTCTCAACAGCATACATAGGGATGGAAGACTGCCATGTTTCACACCTTAGAAGTGCCACTGGAACCATAAAAATACAGTACCTGTATTTTCACAGTTTACCATCCATCACATAACTGAGTTGCGCTTCAATGCCTATCATTGAGCTGAGGCTGGGACACACAAGACCTGATTTGGATGACAGTTCTCTGTTATTTTTCTTGAGATCTTGCAAGATGAGCTATTATAGCTGGAGAGGATGTTAGTGCTCTTTCTAGAGCTCAGAGTGGGTGTGAGGAGGAGTGGTCCAGGATTCGTCCTGGAAATCCTCCATAGGAAGAATAGCCAGGGGCTCCTGCAGGAGGGATGTACAAGATCACAGTATAAGGCTGATGCCTAAAATAGTTTGGCCAAGGCTGTTAGCTGTGCTACTGGCATCCTGCTCACATGGGGTCAATGATGTCACTATTATATTGACATGACTCATTGCTAGAAGCACCCTGTGCAGATACCATGAACCAATGCCCCCATCCCCCTCAGCTCTTCAGGTGAAGAGAAACAAAAGGACTTTCATTCTATATCCACCAACCAGGTGGCAAGATGTTCAACACACACATCCTTCCCTCCTGCCCAGCCATTCATGTCCTGATTCTATGCCCTGTCCTAACCCTCTTCCCTTTTATTAAAAAAAATAAAATAAAAAAAATATATATTTCTTAAAAGTGTAGCAAACTGTTTGCTACAAATATAGCAAACAGTTGCTACAGTTTATACCCTGCCAGTGCAGGGTGCTATGTTGCTCATATTTTGGCTAACAAAAACAATATTCATATAAATTGTAGTAAACAGTTGCTACAGTTTATACCCTCCCTGTCTGGACTGCTACAGTGCTCAGAATTTGGTTAAAAAATATTTTTTCCCTAGCTTTTAAACTGTAGCAAACTGTTTCCTACAATGTAGCAAACAGTTGCTACAGTTTAGAACACACACGGACCACACAGTTTAAACTACATTAGATATCAGGATAGGCTAACCGCACCCCCTCCCCAACACTGCATCGGGGGGATTTGCCACCATCAACCCACCCTAGGTATGCTAATGGTCATTGCAGTCCTGACCTTCGCTGTAATGGGAGGATGAAATAAAGGGGGGGTCAGCACTCTGTACTGCAACTATAACTTATTTTTTAGCTGCTCAAATAATCTGCCATTGCATGCCACCATCCAATTTTTCATTATGCCCTTTTTATGTCTGTAACCCCTGCAGAAATCAAAAGGAGAAGGCAGATCAACTGATCATGTAAGAAAGTGTAATTAATATATGTATATATATATATATATATATATATATATATATATATATATATATACATATATATATATATATATATGTGTGTGTGTGTGGTTTACTATCAAATGTTTGAAAGTTACCTTAACGTCATTCATAAGGTCGAGGATAAAGGTGCAAAAGTTTAAAACTGTGAGTAGAAATCCCTTCACCTCCAAAGTGTCGACATGTAGCTTGCAATCATGGTTTTGAGTGTCACACTGTTTACAATTGGATCAAACGACAGTGGGGATTGGGAAAAGTACCCTTTTCCTCACTGAAGTGCGATCTTGGAGTTAGAATATATAATTAGCAGTGGGTGTGTGGTGCACAGGGGCTTGCCCCCTGCAAAACACTGGCAGGATATCTCTGGACATTCAGGTTAGTCAGGTAATGTTGATAATTTTGAATTCAACATACCAACATTATCGCGTTAGTTTTTGTGAGTGAAAGGTGTGCACATTTTTGTTGTTTCGGTTTGAGTAAGTCATTACTTGCAAAACCAATTTGCAGAATTTTGACACACATACATATCTATTTCTCTCTCTCTCTCTCTCTCTCTCTATATATATATATATATATATATATATATATATATATATATATATGTATATATATATATATATATATATATATATATATATATATATATATATATATATATATATATATATTTTACTCTTCAGTTTGAATGTTAGTTGTTTTATTTTGCAGACACCTTAATGGTTGTGGATATCAGCTGGGTTATAGACTCTGTGTTTCTAGTATAGCCAAACATTCCAGTTATGCTCTACTGATGAGTTCACAAGAAGGCTGAAACAGGCATGTCCAGAGCTGAATGTATCCATAAAGACTTAAAAATAAAAAGTAAAAAGTCATGGATATTCAGAAGCCATTCTGTTGAAACACTTGATGTCCTTAAAGGGGTCATTTGCATGTAACACGTTGGTCTCTATTACATGAGGTTGACAGTACCATACAGTGAAAACTCTATTACCTGTGAAAAAAATTGGGGATGTTCAGGTTCGGTTTATTGAAAGTTTGCTGTTGTCAGAGAGAGAGAGAGATGTATATCTGAGTTTATGGAAAAAAACACCTGACATCCATGATTATTTAATGCTTTGCAAAGTGTATTCTGTGTAACTGTGTCATTAGCAACAATAGGTAGCTGATGGCATATTGAAAAGAGAAGACCTCTAGAAGCATTTTAGCGGCAGTTACATGGCCCTCTGTACATACATTTAAAAGGTATTGCAAACTGCATTATTTTTCTTGATCCAAGACTGGCTTTGAAAGGGTCATTCTTCACAGGCTCCTGGATCCATATCCTTCCTGCTCTCAGGGTGGATAGGGTTTGGAATCAACCCAAATAGCCTAATGGCCACTGTAGCAATGACAACAGTGAACATAGTACAGCTGTGTAAGTTGCACTTACCCATAACATTAGATGTTCAAATCCCTCATTGTTGCAGTAGCTGCACCCACCTTCCACCCCCCCCCCCCAGTATTGTAAATAGTTGGGAAATAATTTGGAGGTTATGTCTTGTACGGATACTTCAGAAAGAGTATGGTACTTAACTTTTAAGAAGAAAGTCCTGAAGATTTTCCACTCTGACTGCTGATTTTTCCTCCTCGGGGTTTACTAATCAGCAGTCAGAATGGAAGTGTGGGAGGGAGCCAGAACTTTTGGAAGCTATCCAGTTGTTGCATCTTGGAAAGGATGCAACCCATATATCCTGAAGGCTACTACAGCAGTGAGAAACTCAATTATCTACTGTTATGGGCAAGTGCAAGTTACACAATTGCATTTTTTCATTGTGTCTGTATTTCTTTTTCTCCACCCTCCACCCATTATTTTTTATATACACACACATAGATAATATATATATATATATATATATATATGTATATATATATATATATATATATATATATATATATCCATTTGTTTTGTTATTATATGCAGCAGCACAGCAACCTACAGTCAGCCCACTGGCAAGGCCTATCACCCCCCCCCCACAGGTAGCACTGCACAAAGCACATCTTGGCCCCAGTCTACTACAGTTGCTTGCACACCTCCTGCCCTACTTGCATCATCTGCATGAGGTAGCCTTGTACCAGAGGCTGGTACCATTGTCCCACCAACAGCAGTGTGAGAGGAGGTGCCAACTTTGTCACCCATTAGCGGTAGGCAGACATTGTGGGGGATATATTTTTTCAGGAAGTTATATGTCAACACTGGCCACATAGAAACCATTCTCTCTTAAGTTGTTGAGTTTCCTGCCCAGCACTGACTCCAACTTCTGAGCCCAGACCCAGTGGTGACAGTACCCAGGATGACTAGTAATATCTCACTGTGTCTCAGATGGCAGAGACTGTATCTGCAAATACCCAATCCTATTCCCCTTTCAGGTGTTTCCCTCCATTTTGTGTCCAAGGCTACCGCATTTGGTTTAACAATCCTCCCCTCATCATTGCCTTCCTACTGTTTGTCAGACATCTCCTTCTACATTGTGTTCCCACTCCCTCATTGTGTTATCCAGTGCCCTATTAGTCTTGTTTTTTTTCCAAGCTACCTAAACTACCCTTCTTACTTTCTTCTTACTTTTTGTATGTCTTTCCACATCTTTCCCTTCTCTTATAAATAGGCACCTGTCCAAGAAAAAAATATTCCTCTTATCCCACCTCCATCCTGCTCATTCCTTACTTGGTTATCTTCTGTTCTACCCCCTGCTTGCTTCCCATTTTTATCTCTGTCCTATACTCCCATTTCCAAAATTTAGTCTGAGAAATGAAAAACACACCACATTCTTTCTTATTTGGCCGTTCCCATTAGGGGTTGCCACAGCAGATCATCTGTTTCCATTTCTTCCTGTCCTCTGCATCTTGCTCTGTCACACCAACCACCTGCATGTCCTCTCTCACCACATCCATAAACCTTATCTTAGGACTTCCTCTTTTCCTCTTACCTGGCAGCTTTATCCATAGCATCCTTTTCCCAATATACCCAGCATCCCTCCTCAGCATATGTCCAAACCAACGAAATATCACCTCTCTGGCATTGTCTCGAAACCGTCCAACCTGGGCTGGCCCTCTAATATACTTATTCCTAATCTTGTCTACCCTCATCACACCCAGTGCAAATCTTAACATATTTAACTTTGCCACATCCAGCTCTGACTCCTGCCTTTTTGTCAGTGCCACTGTCTCCAACCCATATAACATAGCTGGTCTTACTACCCTCTTGTAGACCTTCCCTTTCACTCTTACTGATACTCGTCTGTCACAAATCACTCCTGACACTCTTCTCTACCCACTCCACCCTGCCTGTACTCTCTTCCTCACCTCTCTTCCACACTCGATATTACTCTGAACTGTTGATCCCAAGTATTTAAACTCATCCACCTTTGCCAACTCTACTGCCTGCATCCTCACCATTCCTCTATCCTCCATCTCATGCACACACATATATTCTTAGTCCTGCTGACCTTCATTCCTCTCCTCTCTAGTGTATATCTTTACCTCTCCAGGGTCTCCTCAACCTGTTCCCTACTCTCACTACATATCACAATGTCATCTGCAAACATCATAGTCCATTGGGACTCCTGTCTGATCTCGTCAGTCAACCTGTCCATCACCACTTCCAATAAGAAAGGGCTCAGACCTGATCCTTGATGTAATCCCACTTCCACCCACACATCTTCACTCCCACTGCAGATCTCACTGCTGTCACACTACACTTGTACATATCCTGTACCACTCTAACATACTTCTCGGCCACTCCCTAGTTCCTCATAAAATACCACAACTCCTCTCTAGGCATGCTGTCATATGCTTTCTCTAAGTCCACAAAGACACAACGCAACTCCTTCTGACCTTCTCTGGTACTTCTCCATCAACACTCTCAGAGCAAACATTGCATCTGTAGTGCTCTTTCCTGGCCTGAAACCATACTGCTGATCTCTAGTCATCACCTCCCTTCTTAACCTAGCTTCTACTACTCTTTCCCATAATTTCATGTTGTGACTGATCAATTTTATCCCTCTGTAGTTACTACAGCTCTGCACATCACCCTTATTCTTAAAAATCTGTACCAAAATACTTTTTCTCCACTCCTCAGGCATCCTCTCACTTTCCAAGATTTTATTAAACATCTGGTTAAAAATTCCACTGCCATTTCTCCTAAACACCTCCAAGCTTCCACAGGTATGTCATCTGGACCAAGAGCCTTTCCATTCTTCATCCTCTTCATAGCTATCCTTACTTCCTCCTTGCTAATCTGTTGCACTTCCTGATTCACTATCCCCACATCATCTAACCTTCTCTCTCTCCCATTCTCTTCATTCATCATCCCCTCAAAGTACTCTTTACATCTGTTCAACACACACTCCTCACTTGTGAGTATGTTTCCCTCATTATCCTTTATCACCTTTACCTGCTGCACATCTTTGTCTAGCTAATCAGTACAGGTCCTTTTCTCCCTCCTTAGTGTCCACCCTTTCATACAACTCTTCATATGCCTTATCCTTAGCCTTTGCCAACTCTGACTTTGCCATGCAGCACATCTCTTTATACTTTTGTCTACTTTCTTCATCTCTCTGACAATCCCACTTCTTCTTCACCAACCTCTTTCTCTGTATACTCTCCTGTACTTCCTCATTCCACCACCAGGTCTCCTTGTCCTCCTTCCTCTGTCCAGATGTCACACCAAGCACCTTTCTAGCAGTCTCCCTTATAATCTCTGCTGTAGTTACCCAACTGTTTGGTAACTCTTCACTGCCACACAGTGCCTGTCTTAACTCTTCTCTGAACTCTACCTCACAATCACCGTTTTTCAATTTCTACCATTTGATCCTTGGTGCTGCCCTCACACTCCTCCTCTTCTTGATCACCAATGTCATGCTACAGACCACCATTCTATGCTGCCTAGCTACACTTTCCCCCATCACCACTTTACAGTCCCCAATCTCCTTCAAACTGACCCTCCTGCATAGGATATAATCCACCTGTATGCATCTCCCTCCACTCTTGTATGTCACCCTATGCTCCTCCCTCTTGTTAAAATACGTATTCACCACAGCCATGGCCATCCTTTTTGCAAAATTCACTACCAACACCACATACATGCCCTAAAATCACTTGTAAAACAGTCATCTTTTTGTGATAGCATGTTGCAAGACTGGTTACTGAGAGCACCTTCAATGCCCATATATAACCAATGAGAAGTCCTGCTTGTTGTTTTATAGCAGAAATGAAGAGCAGTCTATGTCATGATTTATGGATATTGCCATTGGTCACACAAATGAGATGAATGCTATTCAGTGGAAATTGACAAATACGAAATTGAATAAAGTTAATGCCTTTATTATGATTTATGTTATGGTTAAGCTTGTTCATGACCTAATTTATATACTTTCAATGCACAGAGTGGGATTTTCTAATCCCCTCATGGTTATATTCTTTATTTTCCTTTTCTGCCTCTGTTGTGTTCATCTGTAGCATTCCCTGAACCCATCAGTATTATAACTGCAATAGCTCACTTGGTTAATGTTGCATTTAAAAGAGAATCATTCAGTAAGTTCTGGGTGCATTTCCCTTGAGGCTTGTTTTTGATTACTGCTTTCATTCTGGTGTTGGGTAACACTCCACTCTTATATGCTTCCCTTGACCCCTTCAAAATGACTTCTGTAGTAGCTCACCTCATTAGTGCTGCATTTACAAAAAAAAAATAACATTGTACTGGATAATGGGTTCCAATACCATCAGCATTGATATTTTGTTTTTCATTACTTTTGCCATTATAGTGCTGGTGCAGTGATAAAATAAAAAATAAGATAACATCTTGAGTGTGTAGGTCAGTACATTTTGTTACTTTACTTTATTCCTCTCATCCTGTGTGAGTTTAAATTGTGTCTATATTCAGTAATTTCAGATGAGATGAATATCTGTGTATGTGTCATTCCCCCCTTCTTCATTGTGCCCCACTTCTATTCTATGTATACTGTCTTTGCTTGTAGTTTTCTGTCAGTTTCAGTTGTTTTAGTTGCCTTACTAGCACCTCTACAGTCAAACCTTAACAATCATAGGTTTGCTTTGGTCTGTAAAACATTTTCTTGCATAGCTTTTGCCTGGAGTCTCAAAAATAATGCAAAACATAACAATTCACGTGTGCATGCGACTGCACAATGACCCTGCTAAACACTTGTGCACAGTCAGTGTTTACAACAGATGGCTAGACTTTACTATGGCCATGGGTTAGTCTAACATGATCTTTTCATGGGTCCCTACTGCAGCTGCAATACGTAGCTGCTTGTTGTGCAAACTGGACTGGCCACGTGCTTTTGTAATGAGCTTGGGATTTATCATGCCTGCATGGAAAAACATGTTGTTGTGACTGTTGTCAAGGACATGTCATTTCTGAAAATGGCCTGGTGTGCTTTCATTTTAGTACAAATCACTAAAGCATGTTTTTTTAAGTTCTGCATACTACCAACTTCTATAGAAACTTTCAATAAAAACAGTTTTTCTTTCACAGGGCATATTACACTTTATGCAGCACTGTTGATAAACTGCCTGTATAGAAATGTCCAACTTCCTGAAAGTTGACGGTACCATGGTGGTGGGAACAAATTTTGTTCATTGGGCTAGAAAGGAAACACCAAAACACTTCACCAGCTAATTTGAGAACAAAAGTAACTCCATCACTCTACAGCACTGCAACACATTATTTATACAGTTTCTAATCTGACTTTCCTCAAGGCCTTTTTTTAATAATACCTTAACGAATACAAAATCTGTAAAACTAATACTGAAGCTTTAATTAGCAAGAACATATCATTATTCCTTTTATTTGCTTTTTCATTTTTCATGTTGATGGTGAGATAGGAGAGTAATGAATTTTATGCTATAAAAAAAGACATGCAAACCAATTGACCAACATAACTTCTTCTCAACCCCAAAAGTGCATCACAATTCTGTGTATTCCTTTTTTCATGGTAAGGGAAGGTAAGTTATTACCTTCCAAGTATTCTGAGCTACAATCAAAATTAGAATCTAAATATGTAACTTTATTTATTTTATTTTATTTTACATTTGTTGACAGGGCTAGTCCAGCTGGATATATGTCCATTTTCAGTGGAGGCCCGGGGAGAAAAGCTCCACAAATTACAACAACATAAAAGGTCAAGACAAAGACAATAACAGTATAATTTGGTACATAAGTTTTAACAATTATAGTACAAGCCTAAGATTATATATTTTAAATTTCAGTAGGAAAAAGGAAAAATTTATCTAAGAATAGATGAATAAGACTAATACATTTGTATTAGAAATGGTGTAGTACAAATCTTTATAACATATTACAAAATTAGATACACCTAGAAATTTATGATAAGAGATACTAAGGTCTCACAAAAACCTAAGAAAGAAAAACACTAGAGATCAATAGATATAGTATAGAAGAACAGCAAACAAGGATGGATTTCTAGTGTTATTTAACACATAGGTTGTGATACTATATGAAGGTGTTTGATCATTCCACAGTATATACTTATTTACATGAGAAAAAATCCTAAGGAAGGTTAAGCTCACTAAAAATTAGTGAGACAACACAAGATCATGATCATGGGAGGCTAGGAATTGTGGGAGTCTAGTTAATAGTTAGGTACTTAGTCTGGATTAACACAGGGGCATAGCCAGTGTGATTTGAGGTAGGGTTTAAGCGTGCTTTTAAATAAGCTGACAGAGGATATTGAGGTTAGTTGGCTCGGGAGGATGTTCCAGGCTTTACCTACTGTATTGGAGAACAAGGTGTCACCAGCTAAGTTGTTGGATTTTGATATTTGTACAAGTAGGTTATTAGCTGAGCGTAAGGTCTTGAGGTTATTATAGGGGATGACTAGGGATGTAAGTATGGGTGTATTTTGAGGTAACTACAGGATCTTATGGGCTACTATTAATTGATTGAAAAGTATTAAATTTGGCAGCTCTAACCATCCTAACTGATTCAGATTGATACAGTGATGAGTTCTATAGGAGGACCCAGCTGCAAATCTGGCAATATTGTTGTAGGAGGATGTAAGTTTACTCAGATTACTTCTACATATTTTGGTATAGATAGGGGAGGCATACAGCAAGGTAGAGATGAGGTGGGTACGAGCAATAGTAACCCTGGATGGAGGTGCAAGAAAGGGTTTTATTCTATAGAGGGAACCTAGTTTCTTGTTTACTATTTTTATGGTGTTATTAATGTGAGGTTCAAAGGACAAGTTGTTATCTATTAGTACCCCGAGTAGTTTGGTGGTTGGTTCAGGAGCTATTATAGTTCTATCATTTGAAGTAATAGTAAAGTTAAGTGGGAAGGTTCTGCAGGTGGGGGTAAATAGTAACATTTTTGTTTTTTTGGGGTTAAGGATAAGACGTCTTTGTAGGAGCCAGTTTTCAACTGTACTAAAGGTCATTTGGGTTAGTGACTGAAGTTCTGATTGAGAAGCAGCAGCGCATATGAGTGTGGAGTTGTCAGCGTATTGGATACAGTCAGCTTGAGGAATTACAGAATGAAGGTCATTTGTAAAGATGGAGAAGAGTAATGGGCCTAATATAGATCCTTAAGGGACCCCTAGAGTGACTGGGACGTGGGAAGATAAAGTATTTTCCCATAGTACAGCCTGTTGCCTGTTATGTAGGTATGATTGGAACCACTGTATAGTATGGTTGTCCAATGACAGGTTTTTGAGTGTGTCTATATGAGGTGGTGGTTCAACATGTCAAATGGTTTGGACAGGTCAATAAAAACAGCTGAGGATAGAGTATCAATATTACGATTACTGTTAATATGGTTAGTGAAGGATAAGAGAGCAGAGGTGGTGCTATGAAATGGTCTAAAGCCATGTTGACAGGGTGCTAATAAATTGTGATCGAGTAGGTAGGTTAACATTTGTATGTGTATTCATTTCTCCATTATTTTTGCCAAAGGAGATAGAATAACTATGGACCTGTAATTGGACAACTCTTAGTTACCGCCCTTATGCAAGGGAATTATGTGTGAGACTTTCTAGATTAGGGGAATAGATCCTTCAGAAATAGTTCTGTTAATGAGGATGGATATGGGGTAGGCTATGACTTTAGCAGCTTTTTGCAGGTATTCTGCAGGTAATTTATCAGCAGAGAGTAGTGGGTTTAAGTTTCTGTATGAGGTTACAGATAAGGAAGTGGGCACTGGCTGAAAATGAAATTGATGAGAATTATTGGTAAAGGTAGTGGCAGAGCCTGGGATGCTAGGGGATAGCTGGTTGGCTAGGGATTGTATGGTTTCAGTGAAAAAAGTATTAAATGAGTCAGCTGTTTGGATGGGATTGTTGTGATCAGAGCCAGAGGGAGAGGGAATACTTGAGCATCCAGGGTGTAGGAGGTTATTGATACCTGCCAGAATTTTGGGGATTATTTTGGTTGGTTTGTTGTAGTTGGTAGTAGTAGTTTCTTTTATCGGCTAATATGGCTTTTTTGTTTCATTTCTTAGCTGTCTGAATTGCAGGTGGTCTGAGGAGCTTTTTGTTGAGCGCCATTTGGCCCATTGTTTATTTCTTTGGAGGATTTTTTGTTTGGTCGTTTTGGTGAGCCATGGTGCCGGTTTGGTTCTAATTCTAACTTTGCGTAATGGGGCATGGCTGTCTAAAATGGTTAGAAATTTAGAGTTAAAGTATTTCACGGCATTATCTAACTTAATATTTCTATTTTTAAATCAGTACCCCTAGAATTGCAATTCATAGTACTTTGATGGGTAACCTGCAGTTAACTACTTTTAACATTCCAGTAACTATTGCCTTCATACCCTAAAGCTCTATTTTGCACTACTGTGATGGGTTGCCTAGGTCTTGACTAGACAAAACTTTTATATTTTAGATCTATCATTGCTGGAGCCTTCCTGTGTCCTGACAGAGTGCTCTTTAAACTATCTGGAGATATACAGAGCTGAGTATATTTTTCTGGCACTTCAGAGTTGTGTAATAGTAATTGTTGTATGACTAATTTTATATCATTGCTGGCTGACATCAGAGTTGTGCACTGCTATTTTTGCTTCACTGCATAGTTTTTCAGATCTCTGCTGAAGGTGTTGGTTTCCCCATATCCACCCTCCCAATTCCTGTGTTGTTATTTAAATTTGGAGGCTTTTGCAGTTGCCCGCCCCCACTGTAGATTTCATCTGGGACATTCCCCCCAGTCCCATCTCTTTACCTCATTCTACCTAATAGACTCCTTCTGCACTTGTTTTTAGTCATTTTTAATTTAATTGCATTTTTTAAACTGTTTGGTCTAACATTGCTACATATTCAAGTGTGCTAGCTTGCACTGCATTTGAATTATTACTGCTCTTTTAGCTACTTTTCTTTATATATATATATATATATATATATATATATATATATATATATATATATATATATATATATATATATATATAAACACACACACCTTTCCTGTAACTAGTGTAGTCCAGATTCAGATTTGCTGTATCCAGGACTGTATGTAAGCTTCTGAGCCCCCCCAAGCTTTCTGTGTTGGAAGGAAGCCTTCTAGCTTATCAGTGGGAGTGGTAAGCACTAGGTAACCTATCTACCACATAAGGAGTGGTTCTGGCCCAGAAATTGTAGTTATTGGCCGTTTGGGTAGTTTTTCCATCTCTCTCAACTTTCTGATTTAAAAGCCCGCATTTGCACTTATTTCCCCCCTTTCCTGTAACTAGTTTAGTCCAGATACAGATTCTTAGTTTTAGCACTTGAATTTGCTTATTCGTGATCAGCACTTGTTCAGAACTTGTAAGCACTAAATAACCTACTAATTACTACAGCACTCAACCTTCCTCATTATCTAGAGGAAAAGAGTTTTGATACTTACTTTCCTCACTTGCTTAGAGAAAAACAGCTCTTGTACTCGCTTTCCTCACTTATCTAGAGAAAAATAGTTTTTTATTCAGGCATGTCCAAGGGTCAGCTCCCAGTGTTCTCTCCTGTCTATCTGATGAATCTGGGCATCTTGGGGCAATGAAGAAATTGCCTCATGTACACAGACAACCCTCTCCTCCTACCACCCAACACTACAACCTGTGAGAGATGCACTTATCTAGCCAAATTGGAGGTAAAGCTCTCTCTAATCAAGACTGAACTTGACAGTCAAGAGGAGAGGGTAAACACTTGCACCACACCACAGTCATCACATAGTCTCAATAAATCTACACCACCAAAATCCACACATGGAAACACAAAAACATTTGCGGAGGCTCTCAATAATAATCTGCTCAAGCAACAGAAACCTCCAAGCAGAAATGCAAGCAACCTCCACCCCCCAACACAACCCAAATGACACATAGCCCGCAGACTCAGTGTGCCACTCAACCACAGCCAATAAGGCAAAACAATGTACCCAACACACTAGTCATAGGTGACTCTATAGTCAGGCACACTGATGTCCCACTCACCAGGCTAAACAAGGAGAAGGTTACTGTCAGCTGCCTGTCGGGTGCCAGGATCCGCTACATAACCCACGGACTCAGCTCACTCCACAACAAATACAAATATGACTCTGTCATTGTCCATGTTGGTGTGAGCAACCTGAGATGTACCTCCCTGGACTACATGAAAAGAGACATGGAAGAGCTCTCTGATCTTGTAGCCCAGGCAGGTATGACCCTAGACCTGAGTAGCATTCTGCCATCACCCAGAATGATGCCGCAGTAGAAGGACAAAATGATTGACTTCAACAATTGGCTAAGCTTCTAGTGCCATTATAAAGGGATCCAGTATCTGTCTGCCTGGGATGACATGGTCGACAGACCATGATGCTTTGACAGAGATGGCCTGCACCTGTCACCCCTGGGATTCCGGATACTGGCTAAGGATCTTGCCGCCACTATAGTGTCTTTTTTAGGCAAGGTTCAAATGACAAATTCGCCACCATAACAGGAACAGGCAAGCAAAAACTGAGGGTGATGCTACTCAATGCTAGAAGTCTAAATCTCAAAATGCACTCACTCATGGCACTCCTTAAAATGGAGAACATTGATATCTGTGCAGTGACTGAGACCTGGTTCAAGGCTCCAGACAGCACCCCTGCAATACCAGGCTATAACTCATACCACACTTTTCGGCCATGTAACCTGGACCACAACACCAAAGGTGGAAGTGTGTCCATATTCATTAAGGATATCCACACCTCCAGGCTAGTTGCACAGCATAAAGCAGTTGAGGTTATCCAAGTGTAACTAACTCTGGGCAAAACTGCAATCCAAATTGTAGCTTGCAACAGATCACCCACCATGCCCCAAGATTTCCACTCCACTTTTCTTGATGTACTGGAAAATATTAGGGTTCAAAGAAACACCCTAATAATGGGTGATTTCAACTACCCCACCATTAACTGGGAAAGCTACTCATGTACCAACTCCTTTGCTCAACACTTTCTGGAATTCATAAACTCCAATGCCCTGGATCAGCTTATCCACACCCCCACCAGGGGCAACAATATCCTAGATCTAGTCATTACCAACATGAGTGGCTGGTGTACTACACCTGAAGTCAATGCCTCATTGGTCCGATCAGACCATAAGCTAATTACCCTAGATATCTACATCCTGCCCCCACCCCCCATGAAGGAAACCATGGTAAACAATTTCTCCAAAGCCAACTTCATGCTTCTTAAGACAGAAGTGGTGAACTTCATGACACCCATGCAGATGGACAATACAGTTACGACTACTGAATCCTACACAATTGCACTTTATAAGCACTTACATGAGTGCATGGATCATGCTATCCCAAACAGAACCAAGACGCTATTCTTCAAAAAAAGGAAGCCAATCTGGTGGTCCCCTGCCATAAACAAACTGCACAACAGAAGGAAGAAACTGTTGCAAAAGGGAGCAAAATCCCATGAGTGGAGGAGCTCCCTGGTCAACCTCAGTAAGAAGCTGCGATCCCTGATAAAATCCTCCAAAGCTAGTTATGAAAACAAAATTGCCACTGATTCTAAAGACAACCACAAAAGCATGCTATAGCTATGTCAAGAATCTCAATGGCAACACTCAGATCTGCTCTGAGTTACAGCACAATGGCACTAAATATACAGACCCAACTGATATTGCCAACATCCTGGCAGATAGGTTCAAGTGCTAACGTTACTCCCCTCTCACCTGCTAAAGAGCCCAGTGATGGTTATCCCACTCCACAAGGGGGAAGCCACCATGTACCCCTCCTGGAACTACTGCCCCATTAGCCTGATGAGCCTGCACTTTTTGGCAGTGAGGCCCTTTTGTAGGATGTCCACATCATTAGGAGTTTTGATTATGGCTCCTAGTTTGCAGTCATCTGCGAACTTCATTAGCCAAAGACCTTCTGTGTTAGCCTGTACTTCAGAGAAGTAGATACCAAACAGGAGAGGACCCAGGACTGAACCCTGTGGTACTCCACTTGTCACAGGTCTGAAGTCGGATTTGGAGTCTGCTACTTTCACAGTGTGGGTTCTGTCAGCGAGCCAGTTGGCAACCCATCTTGTGACATAGCATTGACACCAGTAGTCTCTCCTTTGATAATCACATCACCACAGTAGTCAGGAAATCCTTCAACATGGCACACCTCATCACAAAAGGTTTTTCATCCAGAAAAAAAGAGGTAATTGTTCCCCACTACTCATCACTCATTAGACCCATTATAGAGTACAATGCCCCTTTTGGTGTGTACCTCACAAGACATCTACAACAACTGGAAAGGCCACAGAAATACCTCGCAAAGAGGATTACCGGCCTCAAACAGATGCCCTATGCAGACCATCTCAAAGAACTCCAGCTTTATTCAGTCACATAGCGCCTACTCAGAGCTGATCTCTGCTTAACATACAAAGCTATGTCAAACCCAGAGCTGTTGGACATGCTCCACTTAAAGAAATCCCAATCCCTACGAGCTACATGCTCTAGGGACCTAAACTTTGTCACCACAATAAACAGAACATGCCGGAGGGATAGATTCCTGTCCCAGAGACTTCCTATACTCTGGAATAAGCTACATATCTATATCAAACAAAGCTCCTCATTAGCACTCTTCAAGAAAAATCTTGATGATTGGATGGGAAATAGGAAATTCATCCAGAGGCTCACCTCTATGGCTCTGCTCGACAGTGGCACAGGAAAATCATTTTCTTGGGTGGCAAAAGCCAGGGTACCTTTTTGGCTGGGCTTGTATAGGCCCCAGGGCCAATAGCCTAGTACATACCTATAAACAAAAACTTCCTTCAAGAGCAATTACATATCCTTCACTAACATAAACACATCTGTTAGGGAAGCTGTTATACATCAAAAGTACAAAGAAGTGTATATACTTATATACTTACAGCAAAACAAATTCAGAGCAACTTAACACACAGCCTACTTTCATATGGGAATATTCTCTCCAGGGTGGGTGTTAATTGGTGGATAACTAAACCTGTAAATAATGATATGAACCCACTTAGTGGCAACAGTCCTCAAAACACTGTGGGTTGCAAGTTATTGTCCACTAAGGCACACCCTCTAGAGATTTATTATTGGGTTAATCCTATTGTAAGCGAGCACCCTACCAGGGAAGGCAGCCACACATCTCATCCTGCCTAGTGATCCCTCTATAGGATCCATTTCTTCCTGCATTCCTGAGAAGCCTCTGCCTCTTTACTGCACCTCATCTGGGTCCCCTGTCATTTTGTGTGTTGTAAATTTTCCTGATGTATTACCCCTACAATTTTGTCTATGCCCTTATACCTCTAGAAAGTCTTTAGCGCCCATATTTTTGTCTTTTAGAAAAATGGGATTTATTTTATTGTAAACACGGTTCTTTTTTGTGCCACTAGTTCCACATTACCTGCTCTCAAGCTCCTCTCTAAGCAGTTGCACTCATCTTGGGAGATCGTTTTTTTTTCTCACAAACAGCATACTGAGACTCGCGCTAACCAGCAACCCTACACCCATTCCCAACTACTCCCCTTTCATTACATTTATACCTCTACATACCACACCCATTTCTTTTTATCACCAATCAGCCTCACAACCCCATCCTTTCTGACCCCTCCCACCACACCTATCCTACCCACACTACCTCCCTATCCCGTCTCAAAGTCTAAACTCACTACTATTTCTTTATCTCCACCTCTCTTCATATTACGCAACCTCTCTCCCCTAATTCCACCCCTGAACCTTTCCACCAAATATGCAACTCCACTACTCTATCTACTACACTGTACTATCAGGCCTTCTATTCCTGGCCTACAGCACCTCTGACCACCATTATGTCTGCATTCATTTCCGTCACCCTTAAACTCAAACTCCTGCCAGTCAACAACCTCCTCCCAAACCTTATAGCTACATCTTCCCACAACTATACAATACTCCCTACTCTCTTCTTTATAATTTAACATACAAAAACCTCATACACTCAAATGTCCATTTTCAGATACCATCAGGCCATCACCAAACTAAAAAACCTTCTACTACACTCCCGTGGACATATCAGACTACTAACTGACATCCATCCCAACCCAGGTCCCAGCAATGATATACCTCCTACTCAATCACACCTCCCAAACTCTCATTTATACTCCTCTAACCAAACTCCCTCTAGGTCAAAGATACATACCTATATACCTATTAGCTCCAGATCTGACCTTCTAATAACCAACTTCAACCTTAAAAGCCTTGTAAATAAAGTTAGTGAATTTCAAGCTCTCCTTGCCACATACTGTTCTGACATAGCTGTCATTACAGAGACCTGGTTAAAACCTCACATCAAGGACTCTGAAATTACTTTCAGCAGCTATAACATTATAAGACAAGATAGACTAAACAAAAGAGTAGGTGGCGTAGCAGTCATGTTTAAAGACTCTCTAACACTAGAAAAACTAAACTGTACACATCCAGACATCCACAATGCAGAGATTCTTATGACCCACCTCCTACTAAATCCTCACAAAACCATAATTAGCATAGCCACATACCTTCGCACCAGAAGCAACCTTCCCAGCATTGAACTTCTCCTATCACAATCTGCCTACACATTTAATCAAGAAACTATCATCCTAGTTGACTTTAACCTCGACTGGCTCTCCTGCTCCTCAGACTCCCCTACTAATTTTATTAAACTGTACAATTTCTCACAAGTTATAAACTGTCCCACTCACACTGATAAATACTCTAAAAAAGAGTCACTATTGGACGGGATATTAACTAACAAGCCAATCCTGAGTGACCAAACCGGCTGCCTTCCTATCAGTCTTAGTGACCATGCCCCTACATTTCTACTTAGAAAAAGAATTCAAACTCAGTCTGAAAATCCCTTCAAATATATCCACAGTAAGAAATGTTTCTCACCTGAGCTATTTAATCTATTACTAAAACATTATGATTGGTCCCCTTTAAAAAGCTTAAACCTGGACCTTGCAGTTGAATTTGTTAACAACATATTTCTTGAAATACTAAATAGACTAGTCCCCACCAGGAAAATATGCCCCAAATCCAAACAACTACCATGGCTTTTCCATGATATTAAACAACTGATTAAACAAATGGACAGAGTCAGGGTCCTATACCTAGCCACCAAAAACAAATCCATGGTGACTCCATCTGCTCTAACAAAATAGCTAAGTCCTGGAATGCTCTCCCCCCAGGCATACAATGCACCCCTGCTACTCTTCATTTAAAACAAAAATAAAATAATATCTTAAAATTAACTGGCTATGCTCCTGTAGCCCACCTGGAGAACTCCTCTCTCCTACTAATTTCCTCTCCTATTATCAGCAATTAAGAAACCAAACTAAGAAAAAAATTAGCAGTGATAAAATCTGGAAAACAGTTAACTTCCTCCTCAACCCTGGAAAATCTTCCAACCCCTCTCCTGTCACAGCCAGTACCTCTGTACCCTTAGCCTCACAGTTCAGCTCACATTTTATTAACTCCATCTCCTCTATCCTTGACAACCACAAATAACAGCCTCTCACACTCCCCTAAATTAGTTCAAATTCCACTAACTCTTTCTCCTTTAAACCAGTTCAAACATCCTACATTAAAAAGATCCAAAGTAAACTAAAACCTTGTTGCCTGGCTGTCAATCAACTACCAAATGAATTCCTAAAAATTGCTGCTCCATCTATTGCCTATCCTATCTCTATATTAATCACTCAATCTCTGAACAATATGGGCCCCTTCTCTGGAAAGTCACTCACGTCATCCCCCTCCAGAAAGGAGACCCCTCTAGAGACATCTTTAACTACTGCCCCATAGCTATCCTCCCACTCATAGCCAAAATCCTGCAGAAATGTATTCACCTACAACTCCTCAACCACCTTACTTCTAACAACCTTCTATCTGATACTCAGCACAGCTTTAGACCTCAGTATAACACAAACACAGCCTTGTTATCCTTCATCAATACTATCCACCACCTTATGAACATTGGACAATTAGTCTCTGTAATTTTTCTGGACATGTCAAAAGCCTTTGACACCATTTCCCACCAACTGCTACTTAATAAACTCGCTACATTACAATCTCAGTCCAGCATCCCTGTCATGGTTTCTCAGTTATCTATCAAACCATCAGCAGGCTACTAAATGGGAGAATGACCTCTCCCCACTACTGCCCGTATCCACTGGTGTACCCCAAGGTTCTATACTTGGCCCCCTCCTCTTCATCATATTTACTAATAACCTTAATACAGCAATCCAACTTTCCTCAATCATCCAATATGCAGATGATACATCTCTTATCTGCTCTGCTCCTTCCCCACAAAAACTACAATAAAAAATGCAAACAGCTTTCCAAGAAATTGAAATTTTCCTACCTCCCAACCAACTCATTCTAAACGCATACAAGACTAAATTAATCATCTTTACAAACGAAACTACCAAGTCCAACTACCTACCCTTCTCTCTTCACTCACTCCTCAAATGGTACCAAAATAGACCCTACTAGCCAGGCAAAACTCCTAGGTATTACAATAGATGACCATCTCAAATTTGATATTCACATTTCCCTAACTATCAAAAAAGTCAATACAAAAATTGGTGCTCTTTATAGAGCCAAACCCCATCTAACACCCCAAGTCAGGCTAGCCACAGATAGATCACAACTTCTCTCTACACTTCTCTACTGCTCTCACATATTCACCAACGTATGCAAGGCCAACCTACATAACCTTGAATCCTGCTACAACAAAATTGCAAAGTTTGCTACCAATTATCCTCATAAAGCCCATCATTGTTCTACTCTTCTACAACTTAACTGGCTAGAACTTCCAAACCTGCTAACCTTAAACCAACTTACCCTCAACAACAAAATCATTCATAACCCTCATAGCAGCTCCACAGTTTCAACTCTTCTCCAACTACAGGTACACTGCAGGTCTCTTAGGTCATCCAACAGGCCACTGCTCAAAATGTATTCGAAAAATAACTAAGTACATTTCTGCAACTGACAAAATGGAGGCATGACAGCTCGTGAAAAAGCGTGTATTATGTACATTAGACATACCAATGGCCAAATATAAGGACATTGGCATTAAAAAGTGATTAATTCTTATGAAAATTAAACTTTTGTTTTTTTGGCCGATCTCAACCATTTAAGCATAGGACAGCGGTGTGCAAACGGGATCGTGCCGAAAATAAAAAAAATGGGAAAACTCAATTATAAGTCGAATCTGCATGTTGCCATTATAGTCAATGGCATGCAGAATGTAAGCAATACCAGGGAGCACTGTTTGTCAAGGGGAAAGGGTCCGTTGTAGTGCAGTAACTAATGATCTACACACTGGGGTATGCAAATGAGGGGAGTTATACTAAATCACATATTTCTTCAATGTGTCAGCTTGTACTTAACCATGTAGGTGCAGCAATGCAAAAGTGAAAGGCTAAGAGCTGGATGACTTCATAAGAGGGCATGTCATGCTTGCTGTAAGCTCATTGGAGCTCTGTGGCCTGTGTTTGCCCTTAGCTAAGCACAACTAAGGAATGGGGTGTGTCAGATGCAACAGCCAGCGCACTACTGTAAACTATGCAAACACCTTTCAGACAGTTTCTGCTGCTGCTTTATTCCATCAATGTGCTAGGAGACTGGGTGTAGTGAGGAGGAGAATGCTGACAAGGTATATGTAGGCTTAAGAATACAAGCCACAGGTACCTTCCAAAGACCAACTGGGGTCTCACAGGCATCAGCATCCAGGGTACTCCACCAGTTCCTGAATGCCATGACACCACATGCCAATGAGGACATATATTTTCTCAACACCCGTGAGGCATTGACCAGAAGTATGCATCTTTTCCACCTTCTAGCAGAATACCCTGAGGTAGTTGGTGCTACAGACTGCATGCACATCCACATCAAAGCAGGTAGAGTTTACACAAACCACAAGGGCTTCCCCTCCATCAACTGCCAGCTTGGGTGCAATGCCCCAGGCATTATCCTGAACATGTGTGTTGGCAACCCTGGACGCTATCACGACTCCCACATCTGGCATTGCTCACAGCTGGATCAGGGGTTTGCCAGGGGGGGACATCCCATATGGCCATCTAGTAGGGGATGCTGGCTATGCACTGGAGCTGTGGCTAATGACACCCATCAGAAATGCACACACCCAAACAAGAACACCATAATGAGGCACAAACACAAACCAGGATCATTGTAGAGCATGTGTTTGGGATGCTCAAGTCACGGTTCCGCTGCCTTGACATATCCAGTGGAGCCTTGCAGTACTTTCCAGCTACATGCACACAAATGTTCATAGTATGTGCCATGATACACAATATGATCCTGTGGAAACAGTTCCAGCAGGAACATCATGGGGCAAGCAGGGCAACACAGCCCTCCACCATTGCCAAGGCCAGCACAGGCACAGGGGGATTCAGAGGAGGAACTTCCTGAGCCTACCCCTGTAGGCAGAAGGTGGCATGCCCAGTATGCCCAGGCCTTGGCAAAGAGGCAACGCATAGCACACACACTGATGCTGTAGGGACCCAGGGACTGACACCTCTTTCCAACTTGCACATAAAGTAAAAGGGATGCCAAACATGACACTACCTGTTCTTTACCATTTATAGGGAGTGTACTATGTGCATCTGACATAGTCAGCCCTCCAGCACCATTCTTAATACTGGTCCAGCAACAAGGTAAGTCACCTTTCCTATCAATTACTGAATGGAGTAGTATGTTCTGATAGTTGTATGCATGGTATAGATGCAAGCATGCAAAGGAATTGGGTGGCTGAATGGGATAGCAGCAGACAGCTGACAGCTGTATGGGACAGCAGGAAATCCATAACAAATACTGGTGTCAACATACTAGGCAGTGGTACACAAGGTGACAACTCCCACTGCAGTATGCGTGATGGCCCAAATAACTGTGGGTGTCAATGGGTCATACACATGGATGTCAAAGAGGGTCACATACCCACCACCAGCCTCACCTAGAAGGACAGGTGTAGATGACTATAAAGAAAGGCCGGGATAAGGCACCCAAATGATGGCAATAGTGAACCTACACAGACATACTACAACAGGTCTGGCAGTTGCATTTTAGTTCTGAAGATTAAGAAGTCTGAAACTTAAATGTATGCCATTAAAATCTAACATGTGTACTCTACTGATATGTCTCCTTTCTGCATGATAGGTCACAATACAATATGAAATGGAAGCCAACAGAGTAACCAAAATACTAGTACAGTCATTGCAAATGTGTAAAGTCTTCAGGTGTGCACCCCCCCCCCCCCACAATCCCATGTAGAAATGCAGTAAAATGTAAGTTTGAGGAGTAATATCACTGGTGCAGCGATTGCCAGAGCTGTCCCAATCGACATCATTGCATGTGTACAATATGCAGGGGTCAGTGTGGTAAGTTTGTTATGTATTTAATATTGCCTGGAAGTGGTCAGCATGTGGGCCTGAATGGTTGTGTCTCAGTGGCCTAGGCACAGTACAGTGGTTGACAGGGCCATGTTCCAACAACTGCAGTGCCAACCACAATGCTTCTCAGCTACACCCTTATTAGCAGTTGCACATACTCACTGTCCAGATGTCAATATCTGTCACCGTCAGAAAGCTGGACAAGCCATGAATGGGGACCCATACATAGAAACAGTACACAGGTAGAAGTAGCCTACACAGAGTGCATATAAAATAACTGTCAACTGCACACAACTTTGGAATTATACATATAGGTTAGCATCACATTAGTTGTCCCTCTGTATGGAATACTGGTAGTCTGGCCAATCACTGGCAGACAACAAAAGACACAGTTATAAAGTAATGACAGGCTGCCCATGTCCACACACAAGCCAGCATAAGGGGAATGTCCCAGGTATATCTCTGAGTCGGATGCCAGTAGCTTCCTTATCACACATGCACCCAGCTCACCCCACCATCAGCCACAGGTTTGTCACAGGTCATATCCTTGCTGTAGGGAATGAGTACAGCATGAACCCTTCTCTGTATGGGAATACATACATGATGCTTCATGTTGAATAGGTGTCTGATGCAGTTGTGTCCCTAGCTGTAAGCAGCAACCTGACCACATCCAGACTCGTGGATCAGTATGTAAAGGAAGGATTGACAGGAACACCTAAACCACATACCACTGTCACCGCAGGGTAATCCACTGGCTTGCAGCCTGGGAACATATGAGTGACAAAATGCACTGGTCTGCTACAGATGGCCTGCAGCACTCTCAAATGGCCTGCAGTCCTCTAGTAAAGGCCCATGCCTCACCCAATGTGCCAATGCACGGAATGTCAGGGGGTCCTAACTAACAACCTAACACAGTAAACAGAAACCAAATGCAAGGCCATGCTGACAAATGCCAGTAGCATGCCTCCTCATGTCCTACTGCAAGAGCTGTGGACTAGGCCATAAATACTACTGGGATAAAGGCCCAACTATAGGGATACCTTGGAGATATTGCTTTTATAATGTTAGGAAAAGGAGAAAATAACAGAGGGGGGGTGTAGAAACATGGATATCATGGAGTGTGTGAAGTCTAAAACTCTAATGTCTGCCCATACTACCCCTGACTGCAATCCCATGAATGAATAGCCACAAAACTGCTTGTAAACCACAATGTGAAGGTAAACTGACCAAATATATGCACCCTGCCTCTGTATAACCTGGGTGTATCTGTACAGCTGAGAGGTATGGCCCCAGCAAGATATGGCCATTCTGTTAAGTTGAGAAAAGCACAAGAAGGGGATCCTCAGCCAACAGACTAACAAGGTGCTGGATCAACTACACAGAACCAGCAGTCTAATGTCTGTAGCTATCCCTCCACATTGGCTGGAGTGTGCCAGAATGTGTAGTCTATATGCCTCAGAATATTCATCTCAGCTTCATTCATCTTGTATTTCCTTGGTAAATAACTGTGAGTAAAGAATGATATCTGTCATTAGTTGATGACATGATACATTACAGTGTAAAACAGTACATATGTCAGAAAATCTATGCTACAAACAACCATGTTACACAAGCAGCACAGATAGCAATTGTTACAGTATCCCCGTATGTTACGCCCATTGTGTCGCCATATCGGCAGCCTATTTACAGATATCCTGCAGAAGCAGGTTGCTAGGTATAGCTGTGGCACACAAAACCTTGAACTGGAGTCCAACTCTCCCTGGAATGGATGCACACACTTCATAGTGGGCATGCTCCTACACTTAGAAATGAAGCCCATGTCTGACAACACAGTGGATTATAGATATCTGTTTTTCACAGATGTCTGTGCACACACACCATATGGTACACCATTGATACTTCACACACACACACACATTGGATAGGAATACTCACACATATCTAAGGCCAACATAATATAATATATCAAGCATACACACACAGAGATGTGGGGAAGAGAGAGACAGACAGCGACAGTGAGAATCCCATTATGAGGTGTTTCCCACCCAGTACACATCCCATCGGATATATCACATGATGTGCTGATGTCATTCACTGTAGAAATTCCTTTTGTTAACCCTCAGCCCTATAGTCTCAGTGGTGCTTGTGATAACTATGTAACACTATAGTACAAATAAGTATCCATGTTGCAGCTGTAATCTCAGTCCTGTCAAATGTGAAGTTGCATGTGAGTGTGTGTGTTTCTAGATGAATGAGTTTGAGGCCATTCACACTCACTACACTTCCCTTACCCCTCCTTTAACACTGCTGCTAATGTCACTCACCTTCAAAGATACCTTTGGACAGCACTCCTACATATAAGCTCTGTGGCACTTGCAATAACTATGTAATACTACAGTGGAACAAACTAGTTAGGTAGGAGTTCTAATCCCGGTCCTGGCAACTGTGAAAATGTGTGTGTTTGTGTGAGAAAGTGTGTGTGTCTTTATAGAGACATGATTTTGAAGCCATTCACACTCACTACACTTCACTTACCCCTCCTTTAGCACTGCTGCTGATGTCACTCACCTTCAAAGATAACTGTGGACAACTCTCCAACATCTTTGAAACAAACTTTCTTGTGGTCGGTAAACTGCACCAACAGGCACCAAAGAGAAAAACTGAGAAAACGCTAGATGCATGCCATGGTGAAGTAAGTGAAACCTTAATAAATAGACATAAAAGGCTACAAAACAATAAAACAGGCACAAAAGGGAACTGAGAAAATGCTAGGTGCACACCATGGTGAAGTAAGTGAAACATTAATAAATAGACATAAAAGGCTACAAAGCAATAAAACAGGCACAAAAGGTAAGCACTTTTGCTACCTTCCGGGTAGCTTCTTCATACCTAAATCATAACAGTCAAACCACCTGTATTTAAATGCAATGAAGCCAATCAGAAAAAAAGAACCAATTAAGACATCAATCATCATTTAAAAACACAGTGAACCTAGTATAAAAACCTATTGGTAATGATACTTACAAACATTGTAAAAACCTTTTTATATATTAAATAAATCTTAACCTCAATAATTCTACACCGCACAAAATTCAAAATGTATCCAAAAATCATTAAAAACATATTTAAAAATTTATACAAAAATGCAGCATAAAACAACGTACTCAATGCTTCAAAGGGTGTAGCTTCAGGTGGGGTTTCAGGGAGACTCGTTTTTTAATGCCTGGAAACTTATCAGCTTCCAGGTGTATAATCCATTGCTGTTCCCTTTCTTCAGTGAAAGTCTTAATGTCACCTCCTCTCATATTCTTACCTATCACTTCCTACACTAGAAATTTAAAACTGTGTTCATTACCTTTCTCTATTAAATGAAGTGCCAACACACTCTTAGTTCTCCTGTTCCTTATATCACCCACATGTTCTAAAATGCGTTCTCTGAAACTCCTGTTGGTCTTACCTATATAATAAACATAACATTCAACTCAATATGAAAAATAAATTAAATAATTTGTACTGCACTCAGTGTATTGTGATGTCTCTATAACAAAACCCGTATGTGGGTGTTCAAAATAATTACCAGAGTGGATGCATCTACAGGCTTTACAACGTCTACAAGAGAAGGTACCCTCTCTTTGTGACCGGGGTGTATAACCCTTGCTTGCACTCTTATAACACAGTTGTATCTTCAAGGACCTACTATTTCTAAAACCATATTGTGGTCTAGCTCCTATCACCTGTCTAACTTTCTCATTTGTATTCAGTATCCCCCAATTCCTGTTCACAGTTTCACAAATCTTACTAATATTACTACTATAAGTGAATGTCAACCTAGTGACTTCACCACTGCTTCGTCTATCTCACTGTGAGAACTGGGTCTGTCTGAGAAATAAGGGACTCCCCTAGTACCCCGTTCCCTCAAAGCTTCAGCTATCTGGGCATCAACTTCTTTTCCATTATACTCTCAGTACATAAACTTACTCCTTAACTCGCCCAATGCCGTCTTCATGACCTCATCATTATTGTGTAACCACATCCTTCGCAAAGCTTGTCCCTTAACAACATTCCTATACACATGTTGGGGGTGCATACTCCCTTTGTGTAATTAAAATTCTTCTTACATTGCTTCTTATGTATCAATGTCTTAACCTCACCTACTAGACTCTTAGTTATTTTGACATGTAAAAAGTCAATAGCTTCACGAGAATAATTATAGATAAATCTTAAGAATGTTGTAGTGGTGTATAAATAATCTACAAAACATTCTATCTCTTCTATTGGTCCTTGCCATAAAACAAAAATATCGCCCATTAACCTTTTATAAGTCAAAATATATCTCTGAAAGTCATTATTCCTAATGACTCTCTCTTGTTCTCACTGCGCTAAAGCTAGGTTGGAGTAGCTATTAGCACAAGCTGTGCCCATCGCTATGCCAACCTTCTGTAGGTAATAATTATCATTAAAGATGAACACATTGTTCTCTAATATTAATTCTAATAAACTACAAATTAAATTGACAGCCTTGCTATCTAAAACTTATTTATTTTATTTATTTTTTATTTATTTATTTTACATTTGTTGACCGGGCTAGTCTAGCTGGATATATTTCCATTTTAAGTAGAGGCCCGGGGAGAAAAGCTCCAACATTAATAGTTTGATCATTATTTGAAATACAGAAACAAGGATGGTACACATAGTTGAATCATTGTAAAAGAAAGTAGTTCAAATAAGTATACAAGAATCAGTAATAAAAAATAGTGATCAAAAAAGTTATTTACACTAGTATAGAAATCATTACGAATGGTGAGATGAATTCTTTACACAGTAACAGTGACATAGTGTTATTATGTACTAGGTTGTACTAACAATAAGCAGGATATAATCTACCAAATTGTTTCATTGTGGTCACCAGTTCAGTTCTTCATCATAGAAATTATAGAAATATGTGTGAAAATTGGTAGGGTGTAGAAGTAATATTAGTAGAGGGAAAGGTTAGTCAGGTTTACAACATGGACATAACCAGTGAGTTTTAAAGTATGTTTTAAGTCTTTGTTTAAAGAGAGGCAAAGAAGAAAGTGTTGTTAGTTCATTGGGAAGGAGGTTCCAGTCTTTTCCCACTGTGTTAGAAAACAGGGAATCTCCAGCCAAGTTATTAGTTTTGGTTATGCTAGCTAGAAACTTGTTAGAGGAGCGCAGTGAGTTTAGGTTTTTATAAGGGATTATGAGATTGGATAGTATAGGAGTGCTATTAGGTTGATAAAATATCTTGTGGGTCATGGTTAGTTGGGAGATTTTCAGAAGGTTTTGAAGTTCAAGCCAGCCCAGCTGCTTTAGATTTAGACAGTAGTGAGTTCGAAAGGGGTTACCAGCGGCAAATCTGGCGATGCTGTTATAGGCATACTGTAGTTTGACAAGGTTATTCTTTTTGAGGTCGGTGTATATGGGAGAGGCATAAAGAAGAGTAGAAATTAAATGGGAATGAGCAATTTTGGTTTTAGCTGTTGGAGTTAAGAAAGTTTTGATTCGATATAAGGAGCCAATTTTCCTGTTGACATTTTTAATGGTGTTATTTATGTGACTATCAAATGTAAGGTTGTTATCAATAGTAATTCCTAACAGTTTAGTTGTAGAGTCAGGGTGTATGATTGTGCTATTATTGGAAATGACAGAGAAATCAATTGGGGTAGACTTATTGGAGGGTGTAAAGAGAAGGAGCTTGTTTTTTTTTCGCATTAAGAAGGAGACAATGTTTTGTGAACCATGTTTCAACTGTGTTAAATACATTCTGAGTCAGGGAATGTAGTGCAGATGGTGAGGTTGCTGAGCAAATTAATGTTGAATTATCTGCATATTGAATGCAGGTGGCCTGTGGGATTGCTACATGCAGGTCGTTAATAAAAAGAGAAAAAAGTGGGCCTAGAATGGAGCCCTGAGGGACTCCCAGTGTAACAGGTAGAAGGGATGATATATTATTTGCCCAGAGAACTGCTTGTTGTCTATTGGTTAGGTAGGACCTGAACCATTTAATAGCTAAAGAGTCAAGAGAGAAGGATTCAAGAATGTTGATCAGAAGTGCATGGTTAACCATGTCGAAAGCTTTGGAGAGGTCAATAAAGAGTGCAGATGAGAGGTTGTTGTTATTGCGATTTCTATTTATAACATCTGTAAAGGATAACAGAGTGGTTGTGGTACTATGAGATGGCCTAAAACCATGCTGGCATTTAGCTATTATGTTATTTTGTGTTAAATGGTTTAAAAGTTGATGATGAACACATTTTTCCATGATTTTTGCTAAGGGTGATGAGTGCTATTGGCCGATAGTTTGAGTAGTCATTTGAGTTGCCGCCTTTGTGAAGGGGAATGATATGGGAGATTTTCCAGATGTTTGGAATGTAACCTTCCTTAATGGTTCTGTTTATGAGGATGGATATAGGATAGGAAATTACTTTGGCTGCTTTTTGGAGGTATTCAGAAGGTAACTGGTCAGCAGAAGGGGTACAAGGCTTAAGTTTTTGGATGAGTTTGTAGATGAAAGTGGTAGATATTGGTTGAATAGAGAATACTGGCAGAGTACTAGGTATGGACGTGGCAAGGTTTAAGCTGTCTGGAGTAAGTTGGCTAGCTAGTGTTTGTATGGTTTCTGTAAAGAAGGAGTTGAAGGCATTGACTGTTTGGTGGGGAGTGTTAGGGTCTGCCTGAAGCGGGATAGGTGTATGGGAGTGCCCTGGGGAAAGGAGTTTATATACACTAGACCAAAACTTCTGGGGGTTATTTTGGTGATTTTGCTGTATTTTACAGTAGTAGTTCTTTTTGTCTGTGAGTATTGCCTTTTTTGTAGTATTTCTCAGTTGCTTAAAAAGTTGTTGATCAGAAATATTTTTGTTAGCTCTCCACTTTGCCCAGGTTTTATTTCTAAGTAAGATCTTTTGTTTGGTTTCATTAGTAAGCCAGGGGGCTGGTTTGGCTTTCATTCTAATGGTCCTTTTGGGTGCATGCCTGTCAAGGATAGATAGGAAATTGGAGTTTAGATAGTCAACAGCTTCTTGAAGTGGTAGAGTTTTTAGAGGGTTCCAGTTACAAGCACTTAGTTCATTTTGGAATAATGTTGGGTTGAAGTGTTTATTGGTACGTATGTTTCTATAGATGGGGGGATTAGAGATATCATTTTTATGCCTAAGGATATAGGTTAAAGTATGATCGCTAACATCATCTGGTAGAGTTCCTGTGTTGTAAGTTTGTTTTTGTCTATTTATAAGAATCCAGTCTAGGATGCTCTCTTTTTTATTTGGTTTGTTGATTCTGGTAGAGGTTGTGATAGTTTGACTGAATCCATGAAGGTTGATATGGGAGGAGGGATTATCAGCTTTGACAGTTTTCCAATCAGTATTAAAATCACCAAGTATAATAGTTTCTTGGGGGTATGTAGAGGACACCCAGCTTAGAATGATTTCTATGGTGCTAATATTATTACCAGGTGGAAGGTAGATGCAGATAATATATAAAGATTTGTTATGGTTTATTTGAAATTTAGTGATAAATACTTCAGCTTTACTATCTTGTGGTGGGTCAAATGGTAAGGTGGAGATTTGAAGTTCCTCTTTGAATAAGACTGCAACTCCACCACCCTTACTTTTTATATGGTCTAGTCTTAGTATATTGTATCCTTGGGGAATGATTTCATTGTCTTTGGTCTTTGGCTTTAACCATGTTTCTGTTAGACAGAGGATGTCAAAGCTATGGGTATCTAGAAGGGCATGAAGATGGGTTACTTTGTTATTAACACTTTGGATATTTAGATGTCCTATTAGCAAAGAGTTGGGGAGTTTGGGCTGGGTTATCAGGGTAGGTGGATTTGTAGGGCCAGGGTTGGGGTGTATGTCACCATCTTTTAAGGTAGGTTTACAAAGTCTTGATGTGGGGTTATTAATAACGATTGTTAGATATTTCACTCTTGTTATAGTAGCTGTATGGTATTTAATGTGGGAGAGTCTATGGTATTTAGGTAGTAGGTAGCTGGAAGTTGAGGTAATGTTAAGTTTACTTTTAGGGAAGACAGAATTGTGAATTGTTGCCTGTTTATGGGAGTAGTTAAAGTGGTTATAGTATGGTTTTTCAAATGAGGTGAGTATGTAGGCATAGGTCAGGATAGTTGAAATTATGCTTAAGAGTAGGGTTTTAGTAAATTTTGATTTTACAGTTAGAGTAATTTTTAGAGATTTAATGTAAGAGGTTCTAGGAAATTGAATAGAATGTAACAAGCAAGGGGAATAATGAAAGAGAACAGAGTAAAGGGGAAGGTGACAAAGATAGTGGTTAAGGAAGAAGGGTGTGGTGAGTTACTATAGAGACAGTTTATGGAGGTAATGGAATAACAGGATGGGTGTGGAAGTATTAGTAAATTGATTGCTGAGTGTGATTTGTGGGATGAGAGAGGGGGTGTGGTAAGTGAGGTATAAGGCTAAGGGCACTGGGGATGGGTGAGAATTGGGGGTAGGGTGAGGGAGCGGAGTGAGCCCGCAGGGCGAACGGAGCGGGTTACAGCTAGAGGCTGGAGGCAATCAGTCATACAGTACAACTATGTTCTACAAGCTTAGGGAAGGTAAGAATATTTTCTAGAGTTATGTAGTAAAAGGCAATAGAGTGGTATGCTTAAAGAAAGGATGTAAAAGGGGAAGGAAAGATAACAGATATAACTGAATAAAGGTAACTGGATTTCCAAGTGAAATAAGGAAGTGTAGGACAGGCGTAGTAAAGATAGACAAATAAGGGTTTGGGTGTACGTATAATAAGCACAGAAAAAGGTCCCTCTTTCCTATTCTTTCCAGAGGTTCAGTTATGATACTAACAGTACATAAATGTTGGTGGTTTATCCTTCCAACTGTGGGGGGGTAATTGCTTCCCGTAAGGGTATTTGCAGGGTAGACAGAGGAAGGCTGCACCACAGGGTTACAGAAGTTTGTCTGGCAGGTAAGAAGCAACTTTACATGCTTAGATTACTGCTGCCCTCTAGTGGAGGAAGAAGGGAGTTACATTTCATCTACAGAGGAGGTAAAAAGAAGAAAACAGGTGAGAAAGTTGTTTAAGGCCTGGGGTAGGTCCTCGGGTGTGCTGGCCCTTACAATAGGTTCTACTGTAACAATCACAATGTTTATTTTAATACCTATGGGAGCAGTAGCTTATCTCTTATACTATAAGGCTAGGCGAGCAGAGCCTTAAAAATACGTAGGGATTCTTATAGGGTAGGCCCGTCCGTTTCTGATAGATTTTCTTCTGCCTTGTTATGTTGGGGTAGGGTGGACAGCCTGTATCACAGGCACAAGCCTAAAAGCTGAAAAAGAGATAGAGAAGAGTAAAAACCTAAGGTGAAAGCAAGGGTGAAAGTTAAATGCAAAAGTGAGTAAGAACTGGTGAGGACAAGTACAAGTTTCTAGATGAATCGAGCATTTCATACAAAGCAGTTGATACACAGCTGGTCAAGCAGACTATAAAAAAATAACTATGTTAATCTAGAACAGTAAAACACATATGTGGTGGTGGTTAGTTAGATACTGTAAAAGCAAAAATAGGTATTCAGTAACCTCCAACAGTTCAAGCTAATGCACTGATACATATCCAGTAGTCAGCCATGACATACACTAATACAATGCAGTTCCCTTAATTTATAATCACTTTTAAAGTAAGGTTTTAGTTTCAAAAAATTCCCTTAATTTGTAATCACTTTTCAAAGTAAGGCTTTAGTTTCAAAGACTTGTGAGAGACAAAAATATGTAGGACATGAAGTTAGCACAGCCTAGTAGATAAGTAATTGTTTTGGAGCTTACATTCAACTATAATTGATAGGTTTTAGTACCGCTAACAGAGTGCAGCATAATAGCGCTTAATAATATAGAATAGCTGAGGGTAAGACTAGGTGAGGATTACAGTATAGTGTACCATAAGCATTAAAATGTATGCAATGAGTGTGCATAATGTTAGACCGGAATAACATGTATTTCAGCTAATATATAGAAGGTATCCATATATCTGTATCTTGTTTCCGGTTCATTAGACTCTGTTGGTTGTTTTAAAAAGTTCAAAAAATTAACAAATTAAGTCGTCTAAAGGTTCTGGTAGTGTAGTGACAAGGAGCCCAAAATGCTACTCTGGCTAAGTTAGCGTGTTCTACATATTCTACGCATCAGAGCTCATATGGCGCATATAGTGTACAACGCTGTGAGAAGCGTTAGGGATTGTAGATCAACAATTGACTATTGCAGTAAATTCTACAGGAGTCCTCATAGAAGTCGGTAGCCTTCGAGGAGATTAAATAAGGCTGCAGAGGATACCTACGGAGCAGTTTGAGCACCACTCGGTGAAAGCATACACATATAAGTGTACGCACATGGAGCGTGGCTAAACAGAGTATCTCAGTTTAAGCAACATAAACCTAACCTAACTAATTAGAAAAACTAAGCAAAGCTAGTAGTAGGTAGCTACCTGGGTAAGGTCATAGAGAGAACTTTCAACCTAGTTTGTGCTCCACGCGGAAACAGCGTGCAATATTCAGAGCTAGGTTAAACATATTATCACACTCTAAAATAACAATAATTGCATCATACTCTAAAACAACATAATTGCTTTATCATCTATCAGAATACTATACTGAGAAATGTGCAGCTACAGAGTGTAAACATTACATACAAGGAAAAAAAGGAAAAAACACTTACGGACCGCACACCTGATTTATTTAATAACAGAGTTCTAATATTCTCTATTCCTCAGGCATTGGGGATAACTGTGAAGAGAGAATTAACATCTAAAGTTAGAAAAAACAAATCTGTCCTAGCTTATACTTCATTAACAACTGGGAACAACTCACTCAAAAATGTATTTGTATCTCTTAAGACCGTGTCCATTAAGCTGACAATGGGGCACAGCATCTTCTCAATATAAATGGAGATTGGCTCTGTGGCCCAGTCTCTACTAGATACAATGGGCCACATACAGACCATATAAAACCGGTATAAGTGGATGTTCAACTGAAAAGTACTTAAAAAGTTCTTCATTAATCACATTGGTCATAAACATATCAAACAGAAAAAATGCAAGGCCTTCCATAATACACTCTACTTGTCTCCTACTTAAATGCACATAAGTCTCTTAATCACATAATAACTTAATCATGTTCTTCAAGTAATGACTTGTATCTAACACAACTATACTTCACCCTTTGTCAGAGGGGACAAATCTCCACTGAATAAAGTTCCTTCAACTGTTTTAATGCTAAACGTTCCCCATCAGTAAGGTTAAACAATCTATTTTTAACATTATTTTCATAGAGCATACAAATGTCTCTTTCTCATGCTACAGTGAACAATTCAATAACTGGGTCTATGACTGGAACATATGTACTGTTCTTCCTGAATGGTTCATGGGCTCCTACAGAGTCAGCAAACTGTAAACGTAATGATAAATTCCTGGCAAACATTTTTAAATCAAAAATAACCTCTGAAATATCAGACTATTGCATTGGAATAAATGACAAGCCTCTGTTCAAAAGACTATACTGTTCAGAGTTCAATGTAAATGAGGAAATGTTAATAACTAAAGTGTTCATATCCTTTTCTGTGTATTTACATTGTTTCTGGTTTCTGGTGAACAAAACCTCTGGCACACCTGCCCTCACCTCGAGCGACTCCTTGTTTTGTCCCTTCTGTGCTCTCCGGGTAATGGAAGAGGGTTGGCAAGGGAAAAATCCGTTCAATGTGCTGTAACTGTAGGGCTCTGTTTATCCTCCATATTCAATGGCATCTGATGCACTAATGCCATCATCATGACGTTTTTGCCTTTAGAAACTTCCTGTGTTTCAATTGAAGGCATAGGCATAGTTTGTGAAGTTAGTTTTGAGCTCTGTTCTGTTCCTAGTGGTTTGGACACTATGGGCTCACGTTCAGCACATAATTCACCTTCAGAACTAAAATTCTGATTACCAGCTATACTATCAGAGTTGGTAATATCATCAACACCATGTTGGCTAGATTTTGAAGTATCACTCAATCTCAGCCATGAAAACACATTCCCATCTTTAAAGTCGTTCAAGTCTCTTTGCAGTTTGTTGCATTTAGTAATCTGAAGTCTCTTTTCAAAGTCTGTTATGTCTTCAAATAACACATCCAATTTCTCACCTACTACATCTGGTGAAAATTGGTCCTGAATACTCTGTTGTAACTTATTGATGTGTTTGACTAGAGTTTCTTCCATAGGTTTAAAACACTCTATAAGTAGCTGCAGATAGTCAAACCCAAGTCTTAAATTCATCATTTGCCATTACTTCAAGAGGTCAGGGTAAACAGTACCATATGTTGGCATCTTCAACACCCTCATACCTCTAGGGATGATTTTAAAATGCAAACAAGCTGCTAGATGGAATCTCTGTCATTGCATATGTTTAAACTGATAGAGCTTATTGTCTAAATCTCTGTATAGTACATAAAAGTCTTGTTGTAACACAACAGTCTCTCCAGAATTCTTCACACTCTTGTCAAAGGTGTAACTCATTAAAGGATTGTTACCAGGAACCATCAGTCTCTGTAGTTGCTCTGCCTGATTATTCACCAGGCAAGGATTGTAGTCTAGTTCAATGCAGATACCTTCAGCCATGTCCAACCAAGAAGCTACAACAATGAAATTCTTTGAAACAGTTTTTTGTGGTCGGTAAAGTGCACCAACAGGCATTAAAGAGAAGAACTGAGAAAATGCTAGGTGCACATCACGATGAAGTTAGTGAAACTTTAATAAATAGACATAAAAGGCTACAAAACAATAAAACAGGCACAAAAGGTAAGTGCTTTCGTTACCTGCCAGGTAGCTTCTTCAGACCTAAATTAGAACAGTCAAACCATCTGTAGATATAATAACCTATTGATAATGATGCTTACAAACATTGTAAAAACCTTTTTACAATGTTTGTAAGCATCATTATCAATAGGTTTTTATACTAGGTTCACTGTGTTTTTAAATGATGATTGATGCCTTAATCAGTTCTTTTTTCTGATTGGCTTCATTGCATTTAAATACAGATGGTTTGACTGATGAGCCTAGGTTGAGGGGCACACTGTGTACGTTAAATATGTGTCCTTTGGCATGTACCATGTTGTGGTGTCTGAGTGGGTGTCTGTCTTGCTGGCCTGTACTGTTTGGGTAAATGTTCATTGAGTGCCTCTGTGAAGGTGGGTGTGTGGCTTTTCACTGTATGTCATGGCTGTCAAAGTGGGTGTCACGGTGAGCTATGTGTTCCACATGGTGTAGTGCAGGTGTTGATCTTATCATCTTGACCTGCTATTTCAGTCTTTACTGGAGAGTGCATATGTCCACATTGGGTGATATATGGGTAACTCTCACATGTCTGAGTGTTTGGAGTTTAGAGGGGAGGGTTGTCTGTGTACATGAGGCAGTTGCAACAGTGTCTCAGAATGGACAAGTGCATCAGGTTAATGGGTGAAAAGGAAAACTGCCTTTCAATCATGGCAGGAGGGGTGGACATAACTAGTAAATACTGGGGCTACTTCTGTGATGAATGAGTACTGCTGATGCCCCCCAGGTATGCCACACATCTTGATACAATAACTTCACAGAAAAGTGCCCTTCAATCTTGCCAGGAGGGGTGGACATAACTAGTAAGTACTGGGGCTACTTCTGTGATGAACGAGTACTGCTGATGGCTCCCAGGTGTGCCACACATCTTGATACAATAACCTGGTGAAGTGCCAAGTCATAATGCTATTTGAAGTGCAAGACTGAAAGAACTACACAATGTAAGGGTGGAACTGAAGGCAAACTTTCTGCCACCTGTAATACTTTACCTCAGCTGTGCAGTTATCAGCAGCTTTGGCCATGTGAAAGTTCAGTAAGATCAAAAGTGTGTGTGGTAACAGATAGGCAGGGGTTCCTATCTCCCTACTGGCAACTGTTTAGATGTGTGTATGTGTGTGTGTGTGTGTGTGTGTGTGTGTGTGTGTGTGTGTGTGTGTGTGTGTGTGTGTGTGTGTGTGTGTGTTTGTGTGAAAATCATGTAGTGTGTGGGTTACACCATTTTTGACCTGTGTACTACCCTTTACACTTCCCCTCACTCCAGTTTAGTAATCTTGTTGATGTCATCCACCTTAGAAGTACCTTTCGACTAAGTGAAAATGTATAAGCTCTATGGCACATCTGATAACTGCATAGCACTACAGTAGCAGTAACTTGACAGGCAGAAGTTCTAGTCTCTCTCCTGGCAACTGTTTGGATGTATTTGTGGGAGAATCATGTAGTGTGTGTGGGTTATACCATTTTTCACCTGTGTACTACCCTTTACACTTCCCCTCACTTTAGTAGTCCTGTCGATGTCCTCCACCTTAGAAATACCTTTGGAGTAAGCAAAAATGTATAATCTCTGTGGCGCATCTGATAACTACAGAGCACTATAGTAGCAATATCCCGATAGGCAAGAATTCTAATCTCCCTACTAGCAACTGTTTGGATGTGTGTGTGTGTGTGTGTGTGTGTGTGTGTGTGTGTGTGTGTGTGTGTGTGTGTGTGAGAGAGAATCATGTAGTGTGTGAGTTACACCATTTTTGACCTGTATACTACCTTTTACACTCCCCGTCACTCCAGTTTAGTAGTCCTGTTGATGTCATCCAACTAAGAAGTACCTTTAGACTAAAATGACACACATCATTATGTATTTAAATAGTCACTTAAAGTTGATGCCAATGGACCTAAAACCAATGAAAATATTTCCATAGATATGAAGTACTTTAAAGCAACACACCTCTATTTGTAGAACTTGTACATGGATTATCGGATGATTGCTAACATGTTTTTTTTTTTTTAAACATAAATTATTTAATATGTATATGATTTTTAATATTACAATCCATGTGGAGGTTCTACAAATAGAGGTGTGTTGCTTTAAAGTACTTCAAATCTATGGAAATATTTTCATTGGTTTTAGGTCCATTGGCGACAACTTTAAGTGACTAAATGCATAATGACTTGTGTAATGTATTCTGATGAAGTCCACATTAGTAGTGGATGAAAGAGCTCAATCTGTATTTGTGTTACATTTTTTTATTTTATTAAAGTGTTTTTATTTTTAAACTAATGGGTCGCTTGAGTTGTGTGTCCAGGGAACCTTGTGCTACTTGACAGCGTTACTCTAGGTACATTATTTTTATTGGTTATTACATAAAGCAATATAGCTATTACTGATAGTTGTGTGCATGTTAAATTGCATGCCCTTCACATGCCTGGGGTATTGCCAGGCAACAACAGAACAATGTCATACTTACCAGCTGCAGGCTGCTGTCCCATATGCAGACCAGAGGGTGCTAGGCAGTTGTGAGAGGGTGTTATTGTCAGCAGACTCGCATGTGGCCTTGGTACAGGATGGATGCAGCATGTCGGCACATTTACAGTACTAACTCCAATAATACACAATGTTCTGTCTTCACCATAGATGTGCACCTCTGTGCATTAGAAAACCCCATCTATAACTGCAATCGAACCTGACACATGGATGTAGATACAATACAGATACATGTATGTGTGATACATTAGTGTACTAATCCCAATGGGCCCTTACCCTCCATGCTCCTCATCCAGTGTGTGTGTGCAATCACTCCACAATGCTTTTCTAAGCTTCGTGGCTTGTGCATTGGGCGGGCGCCCCAAGGTTGGCGAGGAGCTCCTTGGAGTGTGTCAGTGGGGGCTGGATGGCTTGGCCCCCACCTGTGGCTAGCCAGTCCCTTGTTACAGAAGCAGCCCGTTGACAGGCATGGTGGATGAGGTCGGTGGCCCAATGCTGCACCTGCTCATAAGGTCTGCTGTGCAGGCCAGCATCATTTACCCTGTGGACCAGATTGTTCCACAGGGTGGTCCTCTCCTGCACCTCTTCTGCTCTCCATCCAAATAATAGGGCATAATGTTCGGTCACATATTGGGTGATGATGTCAGTTTCCCCAACAGAGAATGCTGGTAGGCAAGCCCTCTGTATGTTACATGGAAGACATAAACAGGAAAAAGGTCACAGGACCTCATACGGTTATCAAATTGCACATCAACAGTGGATATTATTTGCAAATAATCTAAACTACACCATAACCCTCTAATCTATCATGGCTATAGCAGCTTGCATTATGCTTCTGGCCCTGAGCTATCTTATCCCCCCCCCCCTCAGTGTTGGACACTTAATTGCATAATCCTCTATTCTCCATTCATTTCTGTGTAGAGGGTTGACAGTGGCCATCTTCCATGTGGATGGAGTGTGGATGGTGGAAGGTCTGTGTTTGACTGTGGTGTGTGATGGAGCTGTGAGCACATGCCTGAGTTCATGTAGGAGGCAGACAGTGATGTTTTTATTCCCCATGGAGATTTGCCATTGTTGCCATCAGTAGGCAATATGTACATGCTCAACATTGCTGAGGGGAGGAGTGTAGTTGATGTGCATATCCCCCTATACAACTGGGTTGGACAGGGTGGTGATGTTCCCACCTAAACTGTCTGATGCAGGTTGCCTATACGGATGGCATGTGTGTATGAGGTGTTCTTTACCCCCAGTACAGGGTGAATTGTGTTGTTTCCTCTGAGACTGACAACATCTGTGGAGACACTGTTGCAATTATCCTTGCTGGTGTGGATATGTCTGATTTGTAGTCATAGTCCACCTTACAGGAAGTCACCTGTGAACTTACATGCTTTGTCAGATAGAGGTGGACTTGCTTCCAAGTTGTTGCCTGCACCTATGTGTCCCTGTACAGCCAATATAGCAACCTATTATGTGGCTTGTGTATTGCTGCTGTCCACCAAAGGGGATTACTCTACCTTGGTGGAGGCTGGTTATACAGGTCAGGTACTGATGAGTCCATATAGCTACAGTGGATATAAAGAGTACACACCCCTGTTACAATGCCTGGTATTTGTGCACTTGAAACATGACACCACAATAACTCATTTCAAAACAATTCTCACCTTTAATGTGATGTATAGCCTGTACAATTCAATTGAAAACATAACAATCTGGTCTGTGAAAACATATGGAAATAATAATCAGTACAATAAGCCAGTTGGATGAGTGTGCACACTCTTCAACAGATATGTTGTGTATGCACCTCTTGAGATGGTTACAGCATTCCTTCATCTTGGTTTGGACTCTAACATCATGGCACATCTTCACTTGGCAATAGTTGCTCACCTTCCTAGAAACACCTTTGATTGTTTTTCAATGGAATTGTACAGGATAGGGGTCACATTCAAGATGAGAAACATTATGAAATGATTTTCTGTGGTCTCACTGCCATATAGCACACAAACCTTGCATTCCAACAGGGGTGTGTACACTTGTGATATTCACTGTATATAGGTGTTGATATAGCTGTTAGTGGTAGGCATGGGCAGAGGGTCATAACAAAGTTGAACGCTTCTCCGAGTACTACCTGATAATAATACCTACTCTAGTACCCATATCAGTGTCAGGGCAATACAACAACCAGTAGCTGTACACATTTATGTCTGTTGTATGCAGTGACACTGATGTTACACACATGTGAAACATGCACAACCTATGTACCTGACTGCTTGAAACCCATGTGATTAATTTTGTGCCTTCCAACTGAACATAAGCAAACATACATGTGTTCAGGGGATACCTGGTATAAATTTCTGTTCTATGTTAGTATGGCACACTGTATTTACAGTCTTGCTGCTCAATCATACTTCTCAACCTGTTATAGCAGTATGTCTGGACAATGGCACACATAAATAGTTGACAAAAGGGACATCAGTATTGATACTGTATTAATATAGCTGCACCATACATTAGCAAGTTGATTGCACAGTAGGCTTTGATATCACTGTGATAACCTGGACGATGACCAACAGTCATAAGTAGGCTATTATGTTACATTGCCATTGCTCACAGACTTCAGAATTGGCTGACATAACACAGGTATATGTGTGTGTGACTATAGATAGTCACAAATGTGCTTAATGTCCAGCAGAACACTGCACAGTTGAATGTTATTAATTCAATGCATCACATGCAGTTCAACACACATGTCTGCAACAGTACTTTACTTACATATGCCCTATATAGGTCTCTTAGCTTTACAAGACAAACATGTATCATACTCATATTCACAGGTAACATATGGATATGGACAGCATCCCATTAACTGGCTTAGCAGTGGCACAATCACAAATGTCTGAAAGACACCCCAGTGGTTATGATATGTGAGCTGTCCTTTCCCAGGGTGAGTCGGGCTCATGAGCTGTGATCCTACCTCACAACCTCTTAGAGCATCAAATCTGGATAAAGCCTAAAATGATTGGGGGATAAATAGTAACAGACTTTAAATATTCCTGTTATAAACTTAAGAAGTTTGTAGAATGATACATTTTCCATTACTGTGAATATTCTTAAGGATCTGGAGTCTTAAACTCAGGTGTTTGTCATTACTTGATGACTTCAATCCTCAGCTATTTGCCAGAAAAGTACAGATTTCAGGAGGAACAGACAAAAAACTATGACGGGAAAATCTAGACATTCTGTGAAGATATGTAAAGTTGAGAGGTATGGCTGTGATCTCTCCCACTGCAGAGAGGGTCAGATGCTATGGCCATAGCAGTTGTTCAACAGGACATTAGTACAGCAAGTCTTGTTGGGACATATATTCTTTCAAATCATATTTCCCATTATTGCAGACCAAATACTACAATTACATGCTTACAGGTTATACTTACCATTTTTTGTCTTCTCTTTTCCAGGTTATGTTTTATTTGTTTTCCCTCTCTCTCTCTCTCTCTCTCTCTCTCTCTCTCTCTCTCTCTCTCTCTCTCTGTGCACAACATAGATAGATCAGGTTTGAATAGGTGGCAGCATGGCTTTTGTAGGTGATGCTCGTAACCAGGTGATGGCCTGTGCACCTATTGTTGTTCCCCACTTGCTAATTGCATGCAGAGCAGCTGTGTAGTTCTTCCAGTAGCCAATGTCATGGCAACAAACTCCTATAATTGAGTACTCCATGTGAGCATTGGCCCTTTCCCTTACTAGTGAGGAAGAAATCCTGGAGTTGTGTGAGCTATTACCTCTTACAACAAAACTTGTGGATACAAGCCAACTAAATGGTGGAGAAGGTTCAAGACTTATGGGCAGAATGTGAGTATTGCTGTTATATGTTTGGAATACTGCTAGTTTGTCTGCACATGCTCCTTCTGCATGGGCTTCAGTCTGACAAAGTTCTGTCTCTGCATAGCTCTCAACTGTAGGGCTATCCACATAATGGCCACAGGTTAGCCAGTTAATGTTTGGTCTGTTTCCCAGACAGGTGTTGTCCTTGGAAAATCAGTAGCATACTCTGTTGATTGCAAACATCCATTTGTTTTTCTGACTTTATATAACTCAGAAAAGATATGTTACAACAAACTCTGTAACACCAGCAACTTTCTCAGTGTATAACAGCAATATTTCAAGTATGGCCATGTATTTGGATCTCTGTCCACCAATTATGTCAGGATTTGTCCAGATGTCATACAGTAGGAGGTTGATAGGTATAATGGTCTATCATTATTCAGTGCTGTCATTTCTGCTGAGCGGAAAGGCTAGAAAACATGTTGAAGACTATACATTTAAGAGGTTGGTGTATAGAGAATGCTCTTAGATGCCCTTGTAACATATTTTATGTGGGGAGAGTAATACATGTTTTAAAACTAGGCTGTTAGAATATGTCAGACATATTACTGATAAGGAAGATGACAGTTCTATAGCCATACATTTGAATAAATCTCACCATGGGGACAGTAGTGGGTTCCAAGGTACTGTTTTGGAAAGGTTCTGTTCCTCAGTTTGATGAAACATTCATAAAAGGACAATTGTTATGTACAGACTCAATGTATTAATATTAAATGTGAAACTTTATCCCTTAGGAGGTTAAATAAGGAGTGTAATTGGAGGCTGTGTATTTAATTATGTAATTAAGTGTCAATTGCTTCTTGTGATTAAGAAAAGTATTTCTTGTAATACTTTACTCCTGGAAGACTTTGGCCAAGACATCAGAGTATAATAAACATGTGTGAATTACAGGCTGGTTGTATTTCTCTTTGCTATGTTCAGTCATTTTAGTTGTTCTGCTAAGAGGTTGTATGTCTGGCCATTGTGCATGGCCTGTCAAGATTTTGTAACAGTGCACTGTTCACTTATTTATTTAGACTGTTGTGGGGGGGTCTATATTATAACAACAAATGATCAAAAGATCGAACGCTGTTATATCGACCCCTTAAAGTCGAAAATGAAAATTCGCAAACAACCAGAACAGCGATTTTTTTCCCAGAGAAAGAAATCACTGTTCTCCACCCCCAAAAAAAATAATAATAAAACACACTAAACACTATTTTAAGTAGGGTGCTTCGGTCCCCACACTCCCCATGTGGGTGCTGTGCCACCCACACCCCCCCCACTGAAATATACCAACTCCAAGATCACACTACAGTGGAGGAAACGGCACAACTCGGACAGCCGGCCCAGCGATTTCTTTCCCTGGGAAAGAAATCGCTGTTCTGGTTGTTCGCTCTTTTTAGTTTTTGACTTTAAGGTGTCGATATAACAGTGTTCGATCTTTTGATCGTTCACTGTTATAAAGTAGATCTAGATGTGAGTGTCACGGTTCCTTTTGTATCCGACTGTGTATGCTGCCCCAGTTATGTGTGGTCTATCAGCAGCATATGTTTATATGGGCATTTTGGGACATGTGTGGACATGAATATATGGGTCTATATCACATAATCAAAATTCCAAAATATCAAACACCATAAGCTCGAACTTGGAATTTCAAAATGTGATAACATCGAACACTCAGAATAGCAAATTTTTTCCCAGGGAAAGATTCACTGTTCCGAGAAACATACACACAATGCAAGCACACCAAAATAAATAATCCACACACATTCACTTAAAACCTTACTTCTAACCCTACATTAAACCATACATACATTCCTATCTATTCACTAACCTTAACCCGCACCCTAACCCTAAGGTCCATAACTATCGCACACTTACGCTAAGAAACTATACACAAGCAAACAAATTAATAAACACACATACACTTAACAAAACCCTACTTCTAACCCTACACTAAACCATACACACATTCCTACCTATCCACTTACCTTAACCTGCACCTTCAACCTAATGTCCGTAACTATCACACCACAGTGGAGGAAATAGCGAGGTCATGGAACGGCCCACTGAAATCTTGCCCTAGGTAAGAATTCAATGTTCCGCAGCTTCGCTATTTTCAGCCTTCGATGTAGTGGTGTCAATATTATAACATTCAAAATTTTGCAATGTTGATGTTTTATATATATATATATATATATATATATATATATATATATATATATATATATATATATATATATATATATATATATATATATATATATATATATATATATATATATATATATATATATATATATATATATATATATATATATACATACATATATATATATATATATATATATATATATGTGTGTGTGTGTGTGTGTGTGCGTGTATATGTATATAGGTTCATAGGTAGGTACTAGGCTATCTGCCCGAGGGCATTTATAAGCCTAGCCAGAGTGTGTCAGCTCAAGCGCAGCCAATGAAGTGATCCCAGGAGTGTATTTTCTGTTACCCATCCACTCGTCAAGGTTTCTCTTGAAGAGTATTAGTGAGGGACTCTGCCTAATGTAGTTTGGAATTTTGTTCCAAAGCATGGGGAGTCACTGTGACAGGAATCTGTCCCTCCATCATGTTCTATTTATTGCTGTGGTGAGGTTTAGCACACTAGAGCATGTGGCTCGCAGTGACTTGGATTTCCTTAGGTGGAGCATGTCCATCAATTCTGAGTTGGACATAGCTTTGTAAGTCAGGCAGAGATCACCCCTGAGTAACAGTTGGAGTATTTTCAGTCGGGCTGCATAGGACATATGTTTGAGGCCAGTAATCCTGTTGGTGAGGTACTTTTGTGGTCTTTCCAGCTGTTGAAAGTGTCTTGGGAGGTACATCCCAAATGTGGCATTGTACTCTATGACGGGTCTGATGAGTGACGAGTAGAGGGGCAATATAACCTCTTTATTTCTAGATGTGAACCCTTTAGTAATTAGATGGGCCACATAGAAGGATTTCCTAACTACTTTGGCAATATGATTGGCAAAGGAGAGATTACTATCTATCTGGGTCCAAAGATCTCTTATTACCTCTTCTGTATTAAGGGGGCTGCCACCTATGTGGTAATTTGTGGGTGTTTTGTTTTCCCAAATGGGATGACTATGCACTTTTTGGCATTTAACTTGAGGCCATGACTTTGACACCAGGTGTCCATCTCAGTAAGGCCCTTTTGGAGGATGTCCGTGTCAACCAGAGAGTCAATTATGGCTCCCAGTTTGCAGTCATCGGCGAACTTGGTTAGCCATAGTCCTCCTGTGTTTGCCTGTATTTCTGAGAAGTATATGCTGAACAGTAGGGGTCCCAGGACCGAGCCTCGTGGGACACCACTTGTGACTGGTTTAGAGTCAGACCTGGAGCCCACTATTCTTACCGTGTGAGTTCTGTCTGTAAGCCAGTTGGCAACCCATCTCGTGATATAGGGGTTTATGTTCAGACTGGTGAGTTTTTCTTTAATACCCGAGTGGGGTATGGTGTCGAAAGCCTTGGCGAGGTCAAGGTAGGCTGTGTGAACCACCTTTCCCTCATCTATGGCCTTGGTGACTGTCTCAAAGAAGTCAACCAGGTTTAGTAGGCATGATCTGCCCTTAAAAAAGCCGAACTGGGTTGGGTCAAGTGTTTGGAGGTTCCCAATGTCCTTGTTAATGAGTTCCATGATGATGAGCTCCATAGCATTGCATACCAGGCTAGTCAGGCTTATGGGGTGATAGTTACCAGGGTCAGTTGTGGCCTCTCCTTTGTGGAGAGAAATAACTGTTGCTGTGCGCCATTCTATGTGCATGTTGCCTGTGGAGAGGCTGAGGTTGAACAGCGTGTTTAGGTGGGGGATTAGTTCATTCTGTAGTTCGTGCAAGACACAGCCTGGGACACCATCTGGCCCCATTGACACTGTTTTTGGCTTTTGAAAGTGCTGTTTTCACCTGTGCATCTGTGATTTCCAGGCCATTACACTTTTCCTGTATTGTTGTAGGCCCTTTTGGGGGTGAGAGGGGGGTGAAGTTTGCCCTGAATCTATCTGCTAGGATGTTGGCAATATCAGTAGGTTCAGTATATTTTGTGCTATTTTGCACTAGTTCAGTGCATATCTGTGAGTTGCCACATAGATTCTTAACATAGCTAAAGAAGGCTTTGCGGTTATCTTTTGAATCCTTGGCTATTTTTCTTTTGAAGTTAGCCTTGGATGATTTTATGAGGGACCTTAGTTTCTTACTGATACTGATCAGGGATGTCTTTCCTTCTTGGGATTTGCTTTTTTTCTGAACTGGTTTCCTCCTTCTATTGTATAGCCTATTTATGGCAGGGGTCCACCAGACTGGTTTCCTTCTCTTAGAGGAGTGAGTCTTGGTTTTGCTAGGGATGGCACGATCCATGCATCCTTATAAGTGCTCATAGAGTGCATTTGTAAAGGTTTCTTCATCTTGGGCAGCATTATTCTTTAGAGTGGGGGTTGTGAAACTTACCGCCTCTGTCTTAAGTAAGGTGAAGTTTGCTTTAGAAACGTTTTTTACTGTGGTTTCCTTAGTTGGGGGTGGTGGTGGGGTGTGGACATCCAGAGTGATTAGTTTATGGTCTGATCTAACCAGTGACGGGTTGACCTCAAGTGTGGAACACCTGTCACCCATGTAGGTGATGAACAGGTCCAATATGTTTTCACCTCTGGTAGGGGAGTTTACCAGCTGATCCAAGGCATTTGAGTTGATGAATTCCAGGAAGCGCTGGGCCTGGGAGTTTGTACTTGAGTAGTTTTCCCAGTTAATGGTAGGGTAGTTTAAAATCGCCCAATATCAGGGTGTTCGGTAGGACCGTCATGTTTTCCAGTGTCTCCAGAAAGGTGGAGTGGTGGTCCTGGGTCATGGATGGTGATCTGTAGCAGGCCACAATTTGCACTGCAGATTTGCCCGATGTTAGTTGCACATGGATGATCTCAGAGGTATCATGCGGCACCACTAACCTGGAGGTGTAGGTATCCTTGATGAATATGGATACACCCCCTCCTTTTGTGTTTCGGTCCATGTTTTGTGGCCGAAACGTGTGTTATGAGTTGTAGCCCGGTAGTGGTGGGGTGCTCCCTGGAGCCTTGAACCAGGTTTCAGTTATTGCACATATGTCGACATTCTCCATACTGAGGAGTGCTTTGAGCACGTGCATTTTGAGATTTAAACTCCTGGAGTTGAGTAGCATAACCCTCAGTTTTTTGTTAATTGTGCTGTTTATGGAGGTGGGTTTGACTTTAGAGCCTTGCCTAAAAAAGGCACTATGGCAGCAGCAAGAACCTTGGCCAGTATTTGAAAGCCTAGGGGTGACAGGTACAAGCTGTCTCTTGCGAAGCAACGTGACTTGTCGGGCATGTCGTCCCAGGCTGACAGACACTGGATCCCCTTTGAATGACACCAGAAGATTAGCAAATTGTTGAAATTGATAGTTTTTTCTTTATACTGAGGTATCATTCTTGGTTAGGGCAGGATGCTACTCAGGGTCAGGGTCATACCAGCCTGGGATACATGATCAGAGAGCTCTTCCACGTCTCTTTTCATGTAGTCCAGGGAGGTACGTCTCATGTCATTCACACCAACATGAACAAAGACAGAGTCCTATTTGTACTTGGTCTGGACTGACCAGAGTGCTTATGTTATGTGGTGGATTCTGGCTCCCGACAGGCAGCTAACAGTCCTCCTTCTGCTTGTTCAGCCTAGTGAGTGGGACGTCAGCATGCCTGACTATAGAGTCACCTATTACTAGTGGGTTAGGTATGTTATTTCACCTTACGGGCTGTGATTGTGCGGTACACTGATTTTGTGTTTTATGTGTTGTCTGGATTGTGATGGGAGGTGCAGGTTGTTTGGGTGTCTGCTTTGGAGAGCTCTGATGCTTTTGCAGGTTTTTATTTAGAGCCTCCAAGTATGATTTTGTGTATTTATGTGTATTTTTTGCCAGTGCTGGATTATTATGTCTATGTGTGGCTGGAGGTGTGGTGCAAGTGATAACCGTCTCCTCTTGACTGTCTGTTCCAGTCTTGGGTGGAGACAGCTTAGCCTCCAATTTGGTTGTATAACTTCATCTCTCACATATGTTATTGTTTTGTGGTAGGAGGAGAAGGTTGTCTGTGTACATGAGGCAGTTGTAACATTGCCTCAGGATACCCAGATTCACCAGCTGGACTGGAGACTACACATGAAATTGCCCTTTGTTCATGCCTGAATATATATATATATATATATATATATATATATATATATATATATATATATATATATATATATATGGGTCTACTTCATATGATCGAAAGACCTTTTGATCGAAACCCATTTGATCAAAAGTTCATATGATCGAAAATCAGTATTCAAAGCATAAAACTGGGATTTGTTTCCCTCCCCAATGTTGTGCGACCCTGGAGTTGGTATATATAGTTAGGGGTGGTGTAGGGGGTGTATATATACACATATATATATATATATATATATATATATATATATATATATATATGTGTGTGTATATATGTGTGTGTGTGTGTGTGTGTGTGTGTGTGTGTGTGTGTGTGTGTGTGTGTGTGTGTGTGTGTGTGTGTATATATATATATATATATATATACATATATATATATATATATATATATATATATATATATATATATATATATATATATATATATATATATATATATATATATATATATATATATATATATATATATATATATGTATATATATGTGTGTATATATATATATATATATATATATATATATATATAAATATATATATATATATATATATATATATATATATATATATACGGATTCACTTCATAATCTTGAAATACTGAAATCTCAAGTTTCAGGTTTTTGAGACCATGAAATCAAATGCACACAACACCGAAACATCAAAACAACGAAGCCCAAAACTATGAAATTCAAAACATCTAAAACACAGCACACACCACACCGCACATATACCGCAACACCACGTCACAACATAAACAAACAAAACAACACACATCCACAAACCTACAGCACAAATAAGCAGTGGGGCAATCCTCCCAGCATCCCCCACACCCCCCTACTTATACATACTAACTCCGAAATCGCACAAACAGTAAACAAAGGCACACACACACACACACACACACACACACACACACACACACACACACACACACACACACACACACACACACACACACACACATTCTACAGTCCCTCATACACACATCACACATATCAGCACACTCACATACACTCAAACTCCCACCCAAAACCCTTACAAAACACTCACTTACCTGACATAACACTTAAATCCACACATGGCACTGCACACCATCCACATACACTCCCAGACTTTATGTAGCATGAAGCCATAACCTCAAATTTGAGATATTCAAATTCACGATTATGCACTTTCGCTATTTTCAAATTTCGACTCGAGATACTGAAATTCTGAGTACTGACTTTCTTGTGCTTGTTGTTTGAGCTGTATGTTTTTATGTATCTCTTATTGGATATTGATCTAATATTTTGATATAAACTGTAGACTGCTCTGTTTTTTGGACATGTCATTGAGGACTGCTGCCATATAGTAATTGCATACCTTTCAGTTTCAGACTTTTATCTTTCAAAACATTCATCCTAATGCATAACCTGTTGGCTATCTACTTTCTGTCTGTCATCTGTACAGATGTGCAGATATCAGGTATTGCTAAGGCCATACCACTATGTAGGTGCCCACATAGTATTGTGCTGTGGGCCTGGACACTGCTGGTAGTTCCGACATATGGGACATTCCTTAATGTGGGCCTTGCCCCTTTTCCTTGCCTGTGTGAGGGACATTACAGAGGTGGTGGGCTACAGATTCACATACAGTAGGTGGGAATATGTCACAGGACAGGACATGTGGAGACAGCCAAACAACATGGGGGACATACCCCCAGATCTTTGAACAGATTCTATGTCATCATTGCTGTTATACATATGATGGATTGATAGATTGACAGGGTTTGTGTGGACATGCATTTAGTGAGTGACTTCACGACTGACAGTGATATATCTCTGACATACCTCTCCACTGGCACGCTGTCCACAGACTGGCCACATGTTTGCCTGTTATGTTTTGTCTGTTCTCCAGACAGTTGTTGTCCTTGGTAAATTAGTCGTGGACTCTGGGGAATGCAGCCAGCAAATACTACATCTATTGGTATTACTGATGTCATATTTCTCATAAAGGATGTTACAACAAACCCAGTAACATCTGCATCTATCTCAATGTATGACAGCAATATGCCTAATCTACCCCTGTGTTTGTGTCTCTGTCCCCAAATGATATCAGGCTTTGTCCAGATGTCAGTAAGGCACAGACGTATTTATTACCATTATTTCTTTACTTCATTCCTGCTACCATCCCAGTGATGTCGTAGACCCACAGACATGTCAGGGAAGAGGCAATAGATATGAGTCCTGAGCCTGTACATTCTGAGGTCAACTGTACATGTGAGAGGCCTGTGTATGTCTGGCCATTGTTAACAGACTCTCATGATTGTGTACACATGTTATGTGTACATGTTATTTGGGCTGTGTATGGAGGGGGGTGGATGTAAGTGTTATGGCTCCTTCTTTATCTAACTGGGCATGCTGCTCCAGTTTCTGCTGGTCTATTGGCTGTATGTGTTTGTAGGGGCAGACTGAGACATGTCCTGTACCAAGGTCAGGATTCAAACTACACTGAGAATTGGGACTGTATATGTAGGGCTAGTTTGTGAGTGGCAAACAATGATGTACTTGTTCACACAGTCTGTATACTCTACTGTTCACTTGACTTCTTGGTATGTGACTGTGACTGTGGTGATATTGGTTGTGGGTATGCACTTTCACACTAGTGTCTGTTTGCCAGTGCTGTTACATCCCTGTAGTGCCTGATATATTTGCAAATACATGTGTAATTACTCATAGCAGATTTCCTAGTTCAATTACTTGTACTATTTCACTAAATATATGTTAGAGCACACAGGAGGGTGTTACTACAGCAACTGTGTTAGCTTATCTATGCCAGTACTTCAGATACATCCCCATTTTCATGGCTTCAACCCACCACTTTGTCGGCCTTGATCCAGATTCATTGCAGAAATGGGTTCTGAGCATACCTGTCAACTGGCTGGATTGTTTCAGGATGTCCAGGTTTATTGCTCATATTTCCGATCTGTTTTACAGATTATTATAATTTCTCTGGAAAATCACTGTAATGATATGATTGTTGTCAGAAAATTCATTTACCTACCTCACATTCATCAGAATATGTATGCTGAAACAAGCTGTGTCACTCTATCAAGAAGAGTACAGGGGGATAATGACCTCTTCCTTCCTGGATGCTAATGCGTTAGTACTGAGATTTGCCACATAGAAGAACTTTGTGACCACAATGGCAATGTGGTGGTCAAGAGACATTGCTGTCAACCTGTGTACCCAGATCTCTTATAATGCCCTCTTTGTTCAGGGGACTACCATCAATGTGGTAATTCATGGAATCATTTTCTGGCATTGAGCTTAAGGCCATGGCTCTGACACAAGTCATTGGTCTCAGTGAGGCCTTTCAGTAGGATGGCAGCATCACTTGGGTTGTTAATAATAGCTCCCAACTTGCAATTGTCTGCAAACTTTGACAGCCAGAGTCCCTTTGTGTTGGCATGGACTTCAGTGAAGTTGATACCAAACATGAGAGGACCCAGGAAAGAAAAATGGGGACTCCACTTATGACTGCACAGCAGTCTGACTTGGAGTCAGCTATTTACACACTGTGAGCCATATCTGTGACCCAGTTTGCAACCCATCTAGTGATATAGGGGTTGATGCCTAGCTTAGTCAGTGTTTGCATGATTCCTGACTGGGAAATGTTATCAAAGGCTTTGGCCAGATCAAGCTAGACTGTATGTGCCACCTTGCCTTCATCCACAGCTCAGGGAACTGACTCCAAGAAGTTGACCAGGTTGATTGAGCAGGTATGACCTACCCTTCACAAAAAGTCTGCAGAATCCAATATCGCTGTTTATTAGGTGCATGATGATGCATTCCATAGCTTTGCATAATAGACTTGTCAGGCAGTTGGGGCGGTATTTCCTAAGGTCTGTAGCTACACTTCATTTGTGGAGAGGGGTGACTGTAGCAGTGCACAATTCAGTAGGGACAAAGCCTGAGGTGAGGCTGTACTTGATCAAGGCACACAGGTGAGGTGCCAGGTCACTCATGTAGAACACAGCCAGGGATATTCTCAGATCCCATAGAAGCTGTATTCTTGGCATTGGACAGTGGTGTTTTAACCTGTGCATCAGTAATATTGGGTGCCTGGCAGTGTGCTGGTATTGTGATTGGTCCTTTGGGGGGATTAAAGTTTAAACTCAATATGTCCGCTAGTATATGGGCAATATTTGTTGGCTCAATCTAGATGGTACCATTGTCTAGTAGCTCAGAGCAAATATTGGTATTGCTATGGAGATTCTTTACATAACTGTATGAGGCCTTGTGGCTGTCTTTGCTATGTGCTCCAATTCTGTTTTCACAGCTAACTTTGTAGTACTTGATGAGGGTTCTCAACTTTTAATTGAGGCTGATAAGGGTTCTTTTCCAGTCTTGGGACTTCACCTTATTCCATATCAGTTCCCTCCTTCTGTTGTACAGTTTCTTTATGGCCGGGGACCACCAGATTGGCATTCTTTTTTTTAAGGTGAGGGTACAGGTTCTATTGGGTATGGTGGTATCCATGCATTTGTGTACATTTTCATAGTGCATTATTCTTTGATTCAGCAGTCATGCAACTAGTTTTCATTTGCATGTCTGCCATGAGGTCAGCCACCTCTGTTTTTAGGAGGCCATAGTTAGCTTTAGAAAGGCTCTTCATGGTGGTTACCCATGCAGGGGGGGGCTGATTATTTCCAAAGGTGATTCATTTGTGTTCAGATATAACAGGGGAGGAGTTGACTATTGGCGTACAGTAAGTCACCATGTTAGCAAGGACCAGGTCAATGTGATGGGCATGTGCATCAGTACATGAGTAGCTTTCCCAGTTAATGGTGGGGTAGTTGAAGTCAACTGGTATGAGAGTGTTAGGTTGGACACTAATATTCTCCAGGGTGTTTAGGGTCATGGAGTGTGAGTCATGGGGCATGTTTCGGGACCTATAGCAGGCTACAGCCTGAACAACTCTCTTACCCAATGTTAGGTACACCTACAGGATCTGTAAGACATAAAGTTGGTCTACCACTCTGGAGGTGTGTGCATGTTTAATGAATATGGAAATACCACAACCTTTGGAGCTTCATTCCAAGTTCTGTAGCCAAAAGGTGTGGAATGAGATATAGGCTGGTAGCGCAGGGGTGCTTCCTGGTGTCTTTAAACAGGTCTCTGTTACAGCACAGATGTCATTGCTCCCCATTTTAAGGAATACTTCCAGTGAGTGCATTTTCAGATTTAGACTTCTAGGGTGCAGAAGCATGACCCTCAGATTGCATGTGTTTGTAGCTGTTATATATTTATGTATATTTAAGTATATCTATCTATCTATATATATATATATATATATATATATATATATATATATATATATATACATATATATATATATATATATATATATATATATATATATATATATATATATATATATATATATATATATATATATATATATATATATATATATATATATAGATGTATATATATCTCTCTCTCTCTAAAATGTATAGATTTGTCAACATATATGCATCTCCATACATATATACATGTATATATAGAGAAGCTGACTGATTCTACAGACTCCTTTCCCTACTGTTGAATGACTGTACTAACTGATATGTTTGGAAAATCATCACTATTTTATAGAGCGCAGATAGTGCAGTGGTACATTGTTTTGATTGTAGTTTTCAGGGCCTCTGGGTTCAAGACTTGGCAGGACTTGTTATTTTGTTGCAAGGAAGAATAGTTGCTGCTGGAGAGGAAGGGATAAGGGCAATAATTAAAACAGGTCCCTAGTTTGGGCCCATTGACCCCTATTTTGGAAACCTTTAGACAAATTTGTTGCAGTAAGGGGTTCAGAGTGTGGCTCTGATGTTCGACTGCGCTATATATACATATATATATACATATATATATATATACATATATATATATATATATGTGTGTATATATATATATATATATATATATATATATATATATATATATATATGTGTCTGTGTGTGTGTGTATGTATATATATATATATATATATATATATATATATATATATATATATATATATATATATATATATATAAATATATGTGTGTGTGTGTGTGTGTGTGTGTGTGTGTGTGTGTGTGTGTGTGTGTGTGTGTGTGTAGTTTCACTTTATAATTTCGAAATACTAAAATATCGAATTTTACTGTTTCGAGACTATAAACCCGAAAGTGCAATTACGCAAAACTGCATAATATCGAATGCGGAAATGTCGAACCCACTGTTGTGTTGTCTCGTTCGTGATGTGTGGTGCAGTTTGTGGATTTAGCTGGGGATTTAGGTAAGTGGTGTTCTTGTAAGGGTATTGGGTAGGGATTTAGATGTGTGATTATGTGTAGTGGTGGGATTTATGTGTTTGTGTGTTTATTGTGACCTCGAAGTTAGTGTATATAAATATGGAGGGTGTGGGAGTATGGGGGGGGGGCTTTCCCTCCTGCTTATAGGTAGGGTAGGTGTGTTTGTTTATGTTTGTGTGTTTTGTTTGATGTAGTGTCATTAGGTAGGTGTATATGTGCTTGTTTGTGTGGTGGCATATGTATGTGAATGATTTCAGTTTTGAATTTCGCGGTTGTGGGTGTCATTTTTTGGGGCTTTTGGCTTTATAGTCTCGAGATACTAAATTTCGGTATTTTAGTATTTCAAGATTATAAAGTGAAACTATATATATATATATATATATATATATATATATATATATATATATATATATATATATATATATATATATATATATATATATATATATATGTATATATATATATATATATATATATATATATATATATATATATATATATATATATATATATATATATATATATATATATATATATATATATATATATATATATCTTTTTTCCCCCAGGTCTTCCCCTCTCTGCTGCTACTGAGATTCATACTTCCAATAAGCTGACCATCCTGCCTGTATTGTCCTCCAGTGAGAGACTGCCCTGTCGCTGTTGACCAACGTCCTTCACCCACCATATCTACTACTGTCCATTCCTAAACTGAGGAACTGAACCTTAAACCACCCAGTGCAGCAGTCCCTATTTGAAGAAAAGTATAACACAAGAAACTGACCATCCTGCCTGTATTGTCCTCCAGTGAGAGACTGCCCTCTCGCTGTTGACCAACGTCCTTCACCCACCATATCTACTACTGTCCATTCCTAAACTGAGGAACTGAACCTTAAACCTCTCAGTGCAACAGTCCCTATTTGAAGAAAAGTATAACACAAGAAAGTATGTGCTCCTAATACAATGGACTGTTCTAAAGCTAGCTCTGTTTTGAATACTCCAGGTTAATTTATGCTAGTTCTGTTCTGATACTCTAGGGTTTGCTTTTATATACTCCCTAGCTAGGTCGACCAGCAGCCAAAGCCTTTCATCTACTTCTTACTTGCCTTCTCCTCTTGTGTCCACTGTTCTTTAAACATAACTCCCTCCCCCCTGTACTTGTAACCCCCCAGCCTTGCTACTTTTCAGAAGTAGCTACTCCTTAGTATAAATCTTTAGTCCACTAGGTGGCGCCCTTCTCCCTGTCTCTCCCCACTGATTAAAACCTCTTCCCTTAGACTTGCAGGTTTTGTCTATTTGTAAGAAACTGCTGCCCCCATATCTTTTTCTCTCCTTCCTCCTGTACTCCAATTCACTTACATTTCACTGTCTACTATCACAACCTCCCAGTGCAACAGTCCCTCTTTGAAGATAAGTATAACATAAATTTCTCTGTCCACTATCACTACTGCTTAGTCCCTTACCTTCTACCCATCCCCAAACTTTCCTTACCAAGTTAGCCCTTCACTGATAGTTTTTCCTTGGGCTCTCTGTTTCAGTGGCTCTACCCGCTACGGGCTCACTCCGCTCCCCTAACCTACCCCCAAATGCCACCCACCCCCAGTACATCTACCTTTATAGTCACCACAGTCTCCTCCCCACTTGCCCTCAACCTATCCCATCTCTTTGCTCCTCCCCCTCCTAGCTGAAGCCCTTTTAACCTCCCTTCCCCCTCTCTATTCCCTTACCTGACTGCTCTCATATACTACTCCTTATATTCTCCAAACACTACACAGATTTTCTACCTCTTCTAAAATCTATCCTACTCTATTCATCCATGTCTCTTCCACATTATCTCACCTAATTTACATGTCTTCTCCTTCTAACTACTCTCTATAATGTAACTTGCTATTCCTCTACCACATTATCCTCTTTTACTATCTCCATTCCTTACCCTTCAACACTCCATTTTTTTTTAATATCCTCCTCCCTACTTCAACCAACTCCCATTTCATTTCAAACTAAAACTCCATACAGTTCATTTAAAATTTCCTGCTATCAAAACTAAATTACATCTCCCTCTTACTTTATGTCACAATTCAAAGTTTCTCCTCCAATCTCCCTTCTCTTGGCTTGCTCTAGCAGGAGATATCCACCCCAACCCTGGGCCAACACCTGGTAACAATCTCTCTCCCACTACCTCCACTAATAGAAACAGCCATAAATACCTTAAGTTCATTTCCATTAATACCCAGAGTATTAATAACAAAATAAACTTCCATGCTTGGCTAAATCTCATTGCACCTGACATAGTAGCAGTAACTGAAACCTGGCTAAAACCACAAACTACTAACTCTGAGATTTTACCACCTAGCTTCCAAGCACTTAGATTCAATCGCCAAAACAAAAAAGGAGGTGGTGTAGCCTTAATCTACAACTGCCTGCTAAATCTCAGCCCATACCAAAATCCCATTCCTCAGTTTAATAATGCCGAACTAATCATAGGAATCCTCAAAATGAACAACTTTAAAAGTATCTGTATTATAGCCATCTATATACCCCTGAGACAACACCTCCACCTAGAGAATATTCTCTATTGGGCTACAAACAATATCAAACTAGAGACTTACATTCTAGGCGATGTTAATATCGACTGGAATAAAATTAATAACAATACTCCCACTCTATCTATCAATCTTTATAATTTTACTCAACTAATAAACAACATTACCAGACCTAACAAAAATAACCCCCCAGGGTCCACCCTGGACTGGATCTTAGCCACCCCAACAATATCTCCAACTCTGGTATACTACCAGACTCAATAAGTGATCATCTTCCTGCCTTTATTAACCGAACTACCCAACAGCTCCCTCACCAACATCAATATGCCCACACTCGTAACCTAACTAATTTTAACCCTTCTATATTCTCTGAAACCCTTAAACTAACAAACTGGGATTCACTAAAAACTCTTTCTGTAGATGAAGCCTTAGAAGTCTTCAATACTACCTTCCTTAAAATCCTAAACTCCCAAGCCCCACCTCGAACAAAACGAATAAAATACAACTCTGCCCCTTGGCTAACTAAGGACGCTAAAACTCTAATGCTACAAAGAGACAAAACTTGGAAACTCTACAATAAAAATAAACACCCAGCTTCATTCCTTCAATTTAAGCAACTCCACAATCTCACTAAAAAACTTATCACACAAGATAAAAAATCATACTACACCAAACTACAGCCTACCCTCTCAAACAATCCCAAAAAATTCTGGAATTCCATCAATTCCCTCTTACACCCAGGTACTAAATCCAATCTCTGTCCAGACAACAATAAGACTGACACATAAATTGCAACCCTTTTCAACTCCTTTTTTAACAGCTCCATAGCTGAACTGACCAAATCCTTCACCAATTCCACCCCCAGCCCAAACCCAAAGCCTTCTTCACCTTCCTCCCCTCACTCCTGCTCCCATAAACCCCCTCCCACTTTTTTTCTACAACCCGTGTCTACCACCTGTATCAAAAAACTTCTTTCCAAACTCAAACCATGCTCCAATGCCCCAGACAACATCCCATCACTCTTTCTCAAGCTCACAGCAGATGGCATCGCCATACCCATCAGCATTCTCATCAATAGATCCATCCAGGAATCTTATGTTCCCAAACTTTGGCAAGCTGCCTACATTCTGCCCCTTCATAAAGGAGGCAAAAATAATAGCATTTCTAATTTCCGCCCAATAACCATTCTTTCCCCAGTTTCAAAAGTCCTTGAAAAATGTATCCACCAGCAACTCATGCCCCACCTCCTCAATAACCATCTCCTCACTCCTACTCAACATGGGTTCCGTCCTGGCCACAGTACCATTACTGCTCTCCTCTCTTTCTTAGACATTGTCAACCATGCCCGTGACTCTGGTGATATTGTCTCCACTGTTCTTCTTGACCTTTCCAAGGCATTTGACACGGTATCCCACACACTCCTTCTCAGCCACCTTTCTAACCTCAATCTTTCCCTCAATTCCCTTTCTTGGTTCAAAAGTTATCTCTCAGATAGATCCCAAGCTGTGAAATGACATACAGGTACCTCTAACTTCTTACCTACCCTGACCAGAGTCCCTCAGGGTTCTCTTCTTGGACCGCTGCTCTTTAATGCCTTTATCAATGATTTCCACTCTGCAATTCCTCATTCTCAAATTGTACAATATGCAGATGACTCCACTTTAATCTGCTCAGCCTCTAGCCTCCCCGAGCTCCAAGCCAAAACCCAATTGGCCTTCACAACCACAGAGAATTGGATGCTTCAAAACCATCTCTCCCTTAATGCCAATAAATCCCATATTATTCTCTTCTCCCCCACAAAAGCTCTGCCTCTTGATAAGCCATCCTTCAAGATCTCCAGCCTCTCCCAGTCCCCAATAGAAGTTGTTAGTTGTGCAAAATTACTCGGAGTTACCATTGATGAACACCTGAAATTTAATACTCATATTTAACTAAACATAAAAAAAAAACATCAGAAGCTCGGTATGCTTTACAGAAACGCTAACTTTCTATCTTTAGCTACAAGACAAACACTCGCCTCTACCTACCTTCCCCCTTCTCTATTGTATGGTGCTCCACTTCTAACCAACCTCACGGCTTCTATTGCCTCAAAACTTGAAAGATGCTACTACAAAATCGCCAAATTCGCTACTAACTCTACTCATTCTGCACACCATTGCATCTCCCTCCATAGTCTCCAATGGCTAGAACTCCCTAATCATCTCGATTACCTCCAACTTACTACTGCACACAAACTAATTTTTAAACCCACCGCTTGCCCTGCACTATTTAATATCTTTCCCTTCTACACTCCTCTCTGGCCCCTAAGATCAGGCCACCAAAATCTTCTTTCAGTATATAAACCTAAACGACCACCTGGCCACTTCCTACTTTCTTATACTATAGCAAAAAAATGGAACTTGCTTCCTCCCCTTCTAAGAGTCACTACAAGCTATGAACAATTCAAATCTCTTCTCCATTCTCACCTCTCCCAAAACTGGAAATGTAATTGTATACTTCCTACCTAGATCCCATTACATCCCAGTTCCAATTTTCTCCCTCTTGACCCTCTTCTTCCAACTCTCTCCTCAGCTCCCCACCCTCTACTTCTTTATCTCCTTTCTCTCCCCTGCTTAAACTCTCTATATATTCCTTTTACATCCTCTCCTCCCCACTGCCTGCATGCCTATTCTCACAAATGTATCTTCTACCTTTTTCATAAGATGTACTTTTTCTACTCAAAAATAAAATGAATCTAACTGTGCTTTTTTATCTTCCTCCTGGCATCTCTTCTCCTTTAAATTCTTTTTCCTACATTTCTCCTCTGATTTACTTCTTTTGCATTTCATATCTATGTATAATTTCTTTTTTTCTCTCTCTTCTATGCTAACAATACAATTGTATAAAAATGTTATTTTTTGCATGTAAAATTGTTAAATGTGCTATGTTTTTAGAACACAGAGCCTTATGTGTGTAATGTATTTGTAATATGGAGCTTTTCTCCCCGGGCCTCCACTGAAAACGGGCTTTCGGGCCCAGTGGACTTCCCCGGTTATCAAACTGGAAATAAATAAATAAAAAAAAATATATATATATATATATATATATATATATATACACACACACACACACACATTCAGCTATATGTATATATTTATATATATATAGATGAAATGTGTTTTTGGTACATACAGATATATATATATGTATATATATATATATATATATATATATATATATACATATATATATATATATATATATATATATATATATATATATATATATATATATATATATATATATATTATATATATATATATATATATATATATAGATATATATATGTATGTACAAAACTTGACTAACGTTAACAAACCTTTTCCCTACTGTTGAATGACTTTGCTGAACATGTTTGAAAAAAACATCAGACTGCTCTACAACTCAGATGGCTTAGTGGTGAATTGCTGTGGCTATGGTGTGTAGGGTCCAGGGTTCAAGACATCCATGGGCTGGTTATTTTGTTTCTGGGAAGAACAAGGGCTGTTGGATACAGAGTGATTAAGGCACTTTTAAGCAGTTTTGCATGGGTGTGCATGGCTGTAAGCAATGCTAACTTCCTGTTAACTATGCTAACAGACAGTTAGCTTTTAAAGTGCTTAATCTGAGTTAGCTTCGCTTAGCACCACCCAAAAAGGCTTAGTCCCACTTACTACTGCTTACTCCCACTTACCCCTGCACTAATTTCTTTAAAAGAAAAGAAAAGAAAAAAGGGGTGATAGGAAAGTGGTGAAAAAGGGGCACAAAGAGAGAAAAAACATATGAAAGATAGCTACAGCAACAGCTGTGCATATATACTGAATTTGAAGGTATATTTGGACACTCAATCACCTGAGAGAGAGAGAGGGGAGGACAAGAATAATGTTTTGTGAAGCCAATTAGACCAGATTGTATGTGCCCAGTGGATATGTGTGTGAAATGAACAGCTTTGTATGCAGTGACAATTTTTTTTTGGTAACAGATTGCCCTCTGTTTTTTTTTATTGTGAGAGTGGGATGTTGGGGGAGGATAGTAGATATATTTGCGGAGGTAGGTTGTGTAGGAAGACAGACAAGACAGCATAGAGGGGTGGTATGACATGTGGAGGGTAAACAACTTGGATGGGGAGGGTTGTTTGGTAATCGGAAGCCCACAAGCCCCCAAATGGATACAGTGGGACAGAGGTCCCCACCCATGGGCAGTCACCACTGCACCTTCACGGGCCCGAAGGTGGCTGTGTTGGGGGCTGAGCAGGAGGGGCAGACTGACCCTCTAAATGTACCACGCGGTCCTCAAGCTGGCATAGCAGATCTCCCAATTATCTGCAAAACTCGCTATGCACCAGTCCCTGGACCTGGTTTTGGGTGACAAGCTCCTGTCCGTGCCCACAACCAGGGGTCTGAGCCCCATCCCCTGCGGCGGTTCCACCCAAAGGTGGTGCAAGGCCAGCGTACGAGAAGGTCCCGGGGTGGGTCTCAGATGTGCTGGGGCTGGGTGTCACAGCCAAATGTGGCGGGAGAGGCAGATCTACTGGGATCAGCCTTCCCAGACATGCTATGGTGTTACAGATGTAGAACATATGTTGGTTAGTAATGGTTAACACATTAAAGGATTAGTTATAACAGCATGCATGAGTATTCCCATTAACTTAAAACAACAGATTTGGAACATTTGCATAGCAAACAGAACGCATGCATATATAGAACCACAGTGGGCATTACACCAGCATGCAGGTTACATTTATAGCAAAAGGCCACCAGTGATAGTACTTGAACAGGGAACATTAATTGGAATACATTTCAACATTTGTAGAACAATAGGACACATGTCCCAATGGTAGGTTTGGTGGAAAACATACCCATTCATTTATGTGTTTAGATTATTGGTGAAGATAAGGTGGGGTAGAGAGAGATGTCAGTTAACAAATGTAGATTCTTGCAGTGGTCACAGCTTTAATGATCATTACAACAACCTATGGCCTTGGGTTGGGCAGTGATATGTTTGTACACCGTGTATAATTACAGCCTTCTTATAGTTACTTTATGCCTTCTCTTACCTGGAAGACATGTGGAGGGAATTTTTGTTAACACTACCTGACTGTTTCTACCCATATTTACATAGTCAGGGTTACATATGTGCACTTTTAGTGTGTGTGTGTGTGTGTGTGTGTGTGTGTGTGTGTGTGTGTGTGTGTGTGTGTGTGTGTGTGTGTGTGTGTGTGTGTGTGTGTGTGTGTGTGTGTGTGTGTGTGTGTGTGTCTCTGTGTGTGTGTGTGTGTGTGTGTGTGTGCGCTACTGCAATACTCTGTCTTGATTTCTATCGATCACCCTGGTTGTTGGCAGCAGGGACCAGTAGCTGTGACAGCATGACACTTTTGAACATTTCTTGGGGGAGACCACTTGGTGTATGTACTTATCTTGCTGTCATTTGCAGCCTTGGGGTTGACCGTGGCTGTTGGACACAATATAGCTACAGCCTTCTTATAGCTACTTTATACCTTCTCTTACCTGGAAGACCTGTGGAGGAAATTTATGTTAACACTACCTGACTGTTTCCACACATAGTCACAAAATCCTAGTCGAAATTATGCATACAGCTTACTACCACTCCCGGGATTTGAACCGTGGCTGTTTCTGCTAAAAACACGACAAGTTTGTGTTTCATCAAAACAAGCTATTGAGACACAGCTGTCTCTTTTTTGAAAGTTTTCTTTCTCATTCTCTCTTGGTTGTACAATCTGACCTTGTAATTACAACATCCTTATACATACATTTCTATGCATACCTTTTGACATAGCACAGTGTGGAAAACAGTGGTTAACACAACATTGCTATTCAGATATCAGATCTTGGTGCATGAAACATTTCTTATCAGTTAATCTCACGTCTTACAGAGGCACTAACTTTGTCAGATGAGACTTGATTGTTTAATGCATTCAGAGCTATAGTTGCTGGGCATAACCTGTACACATTTCAACTCATACACTACCACAGTAAACACAAACAGTCCAGGGTTTTAAATTTTATTGACAGGCAGTTACAATTTTATTTATATATAACCTATATGAGACTATTACTGTAATATTGCCTGGTTTGTTCAGTACAACCCATACCCATTTTTAATACTGCCAGGTAACATTCTACTCCTTTATATTTATTTGGTATGAATACTACAAGCTAGATTGTTACTCACCCCACCTTGTGACTCAGCCTTTGCAACCTGCTTGCATGAGATTCCTGGTTCACAGCCTGCTCAGCTGGAGCTGTAAAGAAGTTAGAGAAACATTTATGCATACCTAACCATCACATACACAGGCTGTACTTTGTTAAACAGTTATTGATATGAATACTTACACATGCCTGAGACATCACCCCTCTGCAATGCTTCTTGGACCCACTGGTCCAAGAGCTCCCTTTTCCTCTGCTTCAAGTCAGCATAGTGATGCCAGACTGGCTCACCAGTCTGATGGATGCCATTGGCACTGGTGAGATCACAGGCGAGACTTTCCCAGACCTCCGCTTTGTATTGGGAGCACTAGTACTGGTCCTGGAGCAGTCTCACATCATGGTTTTTAACAAGGAGTCCTACCATGAACTTAGAGTCCTGTATTCCCCAGCACTGATCCCAAAAGTGCATACCCTCTCCAACACCAGCCATACTGCCTACAGTGCAGAGCTACAAATGGTTATGAGCTGTATTCCTGCCTGTGAGGTTTAAATATGGCTGATTTCCTGCCCTTTGCCGTGATTGGGCAGTTTTGAATATGCTGAGCTAAGCTAAGCTATGAGAAAACCTTCTTAGCTAAGGTTGACAGTGCTTAAAGGGGCAGGTTCAGCACTGCTTACCAATGGGCAAATCTGCTTAGCTGGGATACTCATAGCTTAGCATTCATATTTAGGCAGTGCTTACACCTGGTAAGCATAGCTGTGCAATGCTTAGCATTGCTTAAGTTTTATTTTAAAGATTATCAGCTTAATGGGATTGATTCATCATCCCTGACATATTATAATTTTGTTTACCTTCCCTGACATTCCCCATGTGCTTTCATTACATTTATTCTTGTGTCACTATACTGTATGGGGCACTTGTGTTTATGTGGGTGTTTCACAACTTTATTACACTGACACCTCACATCTGGACCTAATACACTACTCTGGTTAACAAATATATGTTATTTATTACCTAATTATAAAAAGAAATGAAGTACTGCTTTCATATGTAAAATGCAAATTGGTTTCAGTGGGATTGAATGGGGAATGACTACTTGCAAAGTGAATATGCTCTAACCACTTCACTATTTCTGCATTGCTATATTTTGAAGTATATTCCTATTTAGCTCCTTGTGATGTGTAAGCTAGGCTGAGCAGAGCTGTGGGGTCTATATTATTTAAACGAAAGTTCAAATTGTCAATCGTTGTAAACAGCGAAAATGCCGATAATCGAATCCTGTATTGTGGGGGGATGCAGCCCCCCACACCCCACACTAATTATATATACCAACTCCAAGATCGCATTACAGTAAGGAAAGGGCAAATTTCCAGATCTTCACTGTACCGCAATCTCACAAAACAGACATCAATTATCAGCATTTTTGCTATTTACAATGACTGACATTTTGAACTTTTGCGCACAACCACTCAGCTAAGCTTAAACTTTATTGTGGACTGAAAGAAAACATTAAACAGATGTGCTTTATTTTTTTAATGTAGGGGTATGCACATTGCTTTCTGCAACATTATCTGTGGAGGGCTGTGCTTTTCAAATGGTGATGACATGACAGGCTTTGCATTTGAGAGGTATGCTCCACATACAGTAACAGTGTCTGCCATACCTCTCAACGGTTCAGATTTTCACAGAATGTCCAGATTTTTGTCTTATATTTTTGGTCCATTTTTCATACAATTGTGGCTTTCTGGCAGATTAATGGCAAAGCATTAAAGACTGCAGTTAGAAAATAATGACAGACATGAGTTTTACATTTCATACCCTTTGGAAAATTCATGCTAATGCGATTCCTATCATTCTATCAACTTTATAAGTTTGTGAGAGCAGTAGTTCACATTTGTCCCTTGTTTTTTATGGCTTTGTCCAGATTTCTTCTGAGGTTGATGGTAATGGTGTCCACGGACACTCTCGCTCACTTTACATTGCCTTACGACAATTATGGAGTGCAGGGGGCATGTGTATTGTGACAGCACTGCTCTCAGACACACCCCCTGTGCTCGTACACAGAACCTTGTCCGTATTAGAGCATGGCAGCTCACCTTCATTAATATGCATGGCGCACTGCCGTGCTGCATGGGAATGGTCCCTTCCGTGCAAGAATAAGCTATTTTTGCACAGACGTTTGCTGAATCCCAGGGAAAGTTTTACTATGTCAAGGCAATTCAGATCTTGTGCCGCAGCTCAAAAGAATCATTTAATTAGTTCAGCTATTTGCTTCCTAAATATTTCTGACAGAGTACTCTGTAGTGAAGTTTTAAAATCTGACAACTCATTACACTCCCAAAAAACATGTTCGCAGTTACATTTTTTTTCCCCATCACAGCTCCAACATTTGCTGTCTGCCTGAGGAAAAATTCTTTGAAGTCTGCTTGGGGTATAAAAAATATTTATGCAAATGCTTCCAGGCAATAATCTTAAAACATTCTGGACTTTGTTACGTACATGGTAAACATACATGTGGCCTCCCATTGTTCCCTTGTAAATTGCTTGTCCAGTGTCTCTTCTCTGATGGATTCTTATAGTTATTATGTAATATTTTATATGTCCTATTAATTATCCCTTTTTTTAAGATTCAATGTTGACTCTATTATTCCTTTCTGTTTGTCTGTACTCTGATAGTCCCTGATAGGAAAGGCACTCTGTAACTTACAGTCCAAACTTCTTTTCTTGGCCTCATCCCACTCTGTTAACTTTTTCTCTCTAGGTATTTGCTCCCAATACCTTGCTTCATTTGCCAGTTTTCTCCAGTAATTTCCAACCCCCCTCTTCTCTGTTTTCTGTACCCCTATTTGGAGTCATTCCCTATTGGCAAAAATCTCCTTTCTTCAGTCATGTGTTGACTTACTTCTTAGAAAACTTTCTGCAACATTGTAAATATAATACTCTGTATGGTGGTTAGTACTCTTCTTAAGGATCTGCTTCCAATATCCAACTCTGTCTTTATTTCTTGATCTGTCCCCTGCTTCATCTGAATTATAACTCTGTTTGTGTTATATAGATGAGCCTTATCTGTATACCTCTGAAATATCCATTTAATATTTATTATGTTTTATGGTTATATGTTGTGGATTTTTTTTTTGAGAATGGTTGGTTGGTTGAATGCTTTTTTGCTTAAACTTGTGTTGAGGGCTACTCATGCAATGAAGGAGGGTACATTTTAAAACCTGGTATAGAGTTCCAAATATCTGGATTTTTGCCCTTGCCAATGGTATTGAGGGAGGCTCTAGACATCGCCCAGTCCTGTGATACTTCTTGCTTGAACAGTGCCTTGCCTGATATAGCAGTGCAACCTAACCCAAAAGATTCCATTAGGACTGAACACTGCCTGCGGATACGGACACAAAGTAAACTTTTCTCTGTTGATTTGGTCCAGAAAATCTTTAAAGGGAATAACAAAGCTGTAAAAGACTCAGTCGCTAGTACTTTCACTGGGCAGATACCAGACAATTGTCTCCAGTAAGGAGAAATATTAATGCTAATAAGCCTAAGGGCTGCAGCAGATTGCTGATGTCAGAATAGTTGCTGAAAATTCCTTGGTGCACTTCTCATACCAAAAGGGTAGTTATAATCAGAGACTTCCATCATAACCCTTTGTAATCTTTTTTACCTGACATGGATTTCAAGGCTTTGGACAGGGTAAGCAAGAAAGTGTTTTTCTGTGTGAAGTTTGGCCTTATGTGTTTTTCTCAACTCTTCAGGATCCAGTCCTCCTTAGTGGTTCAGGCAATTAAGAGCTTGGCAGCTCTTTGTGATACAAGGGTCAGGAAAAAGGTGAGTAATATTGTAACCTTAGGTTTTACAGAAGGCTTTCCTGTAAAGCATTGCAGCTTTGAGAGTGTCAGTGTTATGGCTAGTATGGTAAGCTGAAGAAGGCAAGTAAGTATGTACCTGCACAAGAAGGTATAACTACTTTTTTAAATTAAGATTGAGTTTAGGTAAACCATTGTCAGTGCTTCTGTCTAGCAGAATTATTCATTGGGATTACCTCTTATTGCCTGATAAAGCATCTCCAGAATAGGAAACAGGTACTGACTACAGATGTGGGTCTCTATAATGCCTCATGGAGCATGTGTCATCTTCTAGAGCAGCACATTTTTCAGGAAAGAAGAAGCCCCTTCAGGAGTTGTGGAAGACTCCTAAGTATCCATCTAGCTTGCCAATCCAACTACTCTTGTTAAGTCAGCCAGGAGTGTGACTCTGTCACCCCAGCAGTCACTGCACATAGCTTTCATGGTGAGTTCACTGAGTTGGCCTGGATTAAAGAGCAGTCACAAAAAGATTGATAAGTACTTAATGTATTCATGGTTGTATATTTCTTGTAATTCTTTGGTTCACTCCCCTGAAATGGCTCTGCTAAAGGGACAGTTCATCTCTGCAAAGTTCTTGGGACTGACCTACATTCTAATTTCCAGAAGACCATACAGACTGTGCCTCCTGTGGAATTAGAATAGGGCATTGCTTCTACTTCTTTTTACATTTAGGGGATCTTTGCTTGCAAATTCCCAGTGTTGCATGACCTAGGGTCTTTATCAGGAGAGAGAAGTCCACTGCCTCAGCTTGTTTCAGAAAGTTGACTTTACTAGAACAGAGCAAAACATTATTTTAAGTATTATTCATTCCTTCCTGCTGGAAGGGCTCAGAAGGTCATATCATTGGTATGTTGGGTAAGGATACAATACAGAGTTGAAGCACAGACAGTTCTATTTATCCCTATGTCTGTGGGTATTGATAGCAGCTATAATCTCCATGGTATCATTCACACATAAAAGAGAATGTGGGTGTTGCACTGGTCAGTGTGATGCAAATCACTACAAAATCTCTGCTTGCTCAGATATCTTCTTGTTTCAGATCCTTGAAACCAGATTTTGAGAATGATGGGTTCATAATATCAGATGTTTCAGTAGTGGAGTGAGGAATCTCATTTCCTACTTGATTTAGAGAAAATGGACCCCGTGGAAAAGAAAATCCAAACATAGCTGTGGCTATAGAATGTGTTATTTTATTCAACTCTCCATAGGGAGACTGAGACCAGAGCCTCTTATTCTCCTCTCAGACAATTAGTATGTGATATGCTGTGCATGGACAGGGAGACATGATCTCATACCTCTGATCTAGAGGGGTTATAGTAGTCTGGCACTGGGCTGTATACAAGGGCATCAGTCTTATTCTTGTGAGATCTAAATGTTTTGGCATATTCTCTGAACTACAGCACCAGTTCTCTTCTGAAGCTGAGGATTCAAGAATTCTGTTTGGCAGTCTTTTCAAAAATGGACATCACAAAGATCTTCCTATTCTCTACTTTGCAGAATGCAGTGCAACTCTCACAGTCTTCTCAATTTAGAAGACCCAGGAAGATTTAATGATGAAGGGCCTTTTCTGTCTCAGGTCTACAAGACATAGATGATTCTTGTTCATCTTCCAAATATTTCCTCTGATCCCCTGCTTCATCACAAAATTCAAAGAGGAATGACACAGTCTTGTCCTTGTCAATTCATCATAGGTAAATAGACCTTCTAGTCCCTGACAGTGTAGGAAACTACCATAATATAAAACATGAAAATCATCTTCAGATGAGCTAGGGACCAACTCTGACTAACAGCCTGAAAGATTACCTAGATTTCTTGACCCCAGAGAACTTCCTGGCTTAGGATTTTGGAGGTGCCAAACCCCACTAGGAAGCCTTCATCTTTTGTGGTGTATCCTGTCTGAATGAAAGAGGATATCCATTTGAGTAGAAAACGTTTCCAGTACCACCATAATTAATTAGCTTACTGTGATCTTGACTCACCTCAGGCACCAGAATGACCTCAGTATTTGTTATTCTATGATTGAGATGCATGTCTCTGGAATTTTATCATTATGACATCATGAGTAGCAGGCATGTACCCCAAGCTTGCTAATTAGCAGCTTATCTATGGAATTCTGCATTTCATCTCCGGTTTGAAAAGCTCATCTCCTTCATTCCTTAATTTCATGACTATCAACATTTAAAACTGCAAGGCTGGTGGATCTCAAAGCTTTTGCTTAGTAGATGTATTTCTTGGTTACTATCTGTAGTGTTCAAAGGATCACAGAGCTTCAGACTATTATGTGTACAGAACAATGTCTGTTCCTCCTCAGGGATTGTGTGCATCATAAAATCTACTCAAATTTTCTCCTCAGTATGGTGTAAACGTTGTGCTAGAGCCAGCCCTTTTAACTCACTGCTTTTTTAAAGGATAAAAAAGCAGAGGCGACTGGGATAGACAGAGTGTGTGTGTGTGGGGGGGGGCACACATTCACACCTTGGACTTGCACTATCTGCTCAGGCTATACCTCAAGAGAGTGCATGAGTTTAAGATAATGGAACAGCTATTATTTCCTTTTTTTCCATGAAAGAAGGGTCTTAGAGCTGCCAAGAAAATGCTTTCCCAACACATTGCTAAGTGCTTTGTGTTATGTTGTCAGGTAGTGAACCATTCACTGGAAGCAGTCCTGACAAAGGCTACTGAACTACAGAAATACTTTCTCCAATATTTGATTCAAAAATCATACCACTGGCAGATATTTGTGCAATAGACTAATTTTTTTCTAATCTTTACAAGCATTATTACTTGGTCCATAAATTTAGGGGTTCTGCCACCTTTGATGCCTTAATATTACATGATTTGGCCTTCTTATATTTTTGCCTCCTGTGTGGTTCTGTTTTCACTACTTTGATTCTTCCTGACAATTACTCCAGGAAGTGGGTTTCAAAGTCAAATATAACAGATATTCATTCAGTATATCAGGGGCTCTATGAAGGATCTTTCTACAACAGATGCTTACTACCCTCTCAGTGTCTTCCTGTGTTTTCGAGCCAGTGGCCATGAATAAATGAAGTTCTCTATAAGATAGACAACAGTGCATTTAAAATCTTTGTATACTGCCTTTTCCATTTTCTGCATTACCAGTTGTACTAATACCTTGGTTGAGGTCAAACCTAGAGGAAATTCAAACAGTTGCTCAATATAGAGGGTCTCCTGAAAAATTAGCTGATATGGTAAGTACATATGTTTTACTTTCGACCTTCTGTCATAATTCTAGACTGAATCTCAGCAGGCCCTGCTGTCTTGTTTTTATTTATCTTAAATTCTTTCATGATCATTTGTGGTGTGAAAGTCCTGGTTATCATCTTCTTATCACCACTGTTCTCCTTGTGACTTCCGGAAAATGGAGGCAGTATTATTCCTTCCCAACCTTTGTAAAATGAGAACTCTTACTCATTAAGTAGCCCTGATTTTATACCCCTACTTACTTTATTTGGTCTTTATTTGTCTATAACATATTTTATCACATTTCTTGACTGTGTTTCCTTATAGTTTCTAGTTGCTGTACCTTTTCATTAACAATGATACCTCCTCATTTGGCAACTGCAGTGTTTTTCTTTCATTTTAATATATCTACTTCATAAACAAATGTTGACTGTATTGATGACAATTTCTTGTATATCCTCATTGTTCTCTTCATGATCATACTCTGATTTATGGTGCTCACCTCCAAACTCTTACTAAGCCTCTGCCTGAAGCAAAATAAACAGATCCTACTATCTTGAACAACCATAAAGGCCCGCCAGGGTTTCTCTGTATTGTTTACCACCTGTGGATGTGTCTAAGCTGGATTGGATTTACAACTAGGACTAGGTGTACCTTGATTCATATTAAACATCATCATTAGTCCCGAATGTAGACCAGCTGATATAAGCATGAGCTCCACCTGGCTAGCACCATTCCACTGAGAAAAAAAAAGTTAAATATCATGTCTAATTTTTTCTGGAGTTCAAAAAATAAACTATGTTGAAACACAACACATCTTTGTGATGATGCTCACAACTTTATAATAAAATAAGTGTTTTTTTTTTTAAATTAATTAATTTATTTTTTTGTTTACCTCAGATCACCTCAGACCTCATTTATACAATCCCAGCCCCCAGTACCCCATGTCGACACTGGGTCTGTCAGCATCCTCCTACCCCCTGAACCTCTTTCTGTGTTGCTGGGGCCAGGCTGTCTGTACTTTCATCTGGTGTTTTTTTTGTATTTTATATGCCCTGCCCAGTTTTTCCTTTCTCCACCCCCTCACTTGTATCCAGTGGCAACTCCCTCTTTGGACTATGCCTCCCCTTAGGGAGCATCACCAGTAAGCACCCTCCCCCAAGGAAGGGCAAGCCCATCCCTCTCTACCATTCTGTCAGTCGCGTGAGCTACTAATCCAACACAGATCAGTGGCCATAGTGAGGCTTCATTCATATGTGACAGCAGAGTGGCATAATAACATAGTGTTTGTACTCAAAGGAGAACTAAAATATCAACTTTTAAAATGTTCACTGTTGGCGGATGTTTAACATGTATGCCCTGACATTTCATTGCTTTTGCAGGCACCTTCACTCCATGTTGCCCATGTTTTTGGGGCTCAAGCAAACTAGCAAGTGTTTCCTTGAATTGTAAGCCCCAGGATTATTATTGTGTTTTGTTCTTCATCTTTTCTCTTATTCTGAAACAGGTATGTGGGTCTGTGTGTATGGTGGGGGGGGCATTAATTGGTAAACAATCATACTTTTTTCATGAAACAAATTGATTACAATTCTATATCAATTAACACTTTAACTAATTTGTGAGCCTATCTCTAAATGATGTTAGTTTGTTCAAGCAGGGTATACCGACAGAAGCAAGCATTGTCACCTACATTTAGTGACACTTCTATGTATCACAGGAATTTTGCAAGTTTATATTTTAACTCTGCTTGGAGTAAAACACATTATTTTATTATAAAGGGGTGAGCAACAAAGATGTAAAGTTTTATTTTTATCTACGAAAAAACATTAGACATGAACTTTAACAGCAGTTGTAAACTGCAGCCTGATGTTAGTGTACTCTGAAATGCTTTTCAAGTGTTACAGCTGCATCCAGAGCCATCCAAGCTAAGATTAGAATATTTTTCTTGACTTACTTTGCTTGTACTCGCTTTATACAGTGATCACTACTGCTTTATTATACTTGTATGCTAAGAAATTCCAAGATCATGCATCTTGTGGCAGAAGGTGTTTGCCTGGTCTCTCAGAGTTGGGAAGCATTCCAGAGAGCCCAAAGTGTGGTTCCTTATTGGCTACAGGGCATATGAGTCAGTTTTCAAGCTTTTTTTTCTCTGCTATAAATGACATATTTGCATGGAACTCTCTGCTGAGCAGTGATGGTTAGCAGTGCTTGTATTGTAGCAAATGCCTAGACAGTAAAGTCTCCCTATAAAAATAGGATTAGGCACAAAACCTGTTTAGTGTGGCATTGTATAGAATTAAGCTTTGAGAAGCTAGCTTGCAGATGGAATAGCACTGCTATTGTAGCACTATATAACATCTTGATCTTAAAAGAAACTAGTTTGCCTATCGAATAGTACTATCATCTTAGCACTATATGACATCTCACCCTTAACCCCAGAAAGTACCCTAGGAGGCCATGTTAAAGCCCAATCCTTAATCCTAAACATTCCACCCTATAATAGAACCAGACAGAAATGGATACGCAATTTTCAAATGCCTCTGGCCAGCTTGGAAGATTTGAGTATCATAAGACATCTGAATTCAGAATCTCAAGAAGTGCACTTTTTGAAAGCTGTGGGTTTCTCTGACATGGTGGCAGAAAAACACCCACTGCAAGAAAACACAATTTAGAGTCAGTCAAACAGCAATGTAACAATACAAAAAGAAAGAACAATGTCTTTTTTTTTAGATACCATAGAAAAACAAGAAAAGGATTAGTTACCAACAACGGTAAACAGAAGTATCCTTATAAAAAAGTGCACTTCTTGAGATTCTGAATTTGGAAGCCCACAAGGTGTGCATGTATTGTCTGGGCCTGAGCATCTAGAGACTGCATGTAAGATATGCTCTACTTTTAATCCTTGGGCTTTAGCGGATTGTTGCAACAAACCTATTTTACAAGGACTTCTGCCTTTTACTTCCATTTCAGGGAGTCAAATGCCCTCTAAACACAGCAAATCCACTCCCTTGGAGCATAAGAATCGCTTACCTTCAAAATTCCCTCAGTCTTCCTCAGAGACTCCTTCAAAAAATAGAAAAATGTCAGATCCTACACCCTAAGATCCTAAGTCCTGGCCATAAGATCCCAAGACTTCAAATCCTAAGCCTTCTACATCCATCATAATGAGTAGTCCAACTACTATACCCTCAGATCCTAGAGTCTCGGATCCTAAGCAGGGTTTTGTGCATACGAGCACTACTCCTGAGTAGTTCATTAAACCAATTTCTCCTACCCTACCTCTGAGGTTGCTTCAAACACCCAAAAAGCACTCTAGGCCACCTTCCACTTCTTCTTCTAGGTTATCCAGGAGCTTGTTGGAAACAGGCGTGGATTAGAAGATTCAAAAGTTTCTCAGAACTCAGATCCAGATGGGGATTTTGCCAGCTTCATCCCCTACTGGATCTGTGAGTAAACCTACAACTTCTGCAACCATCTTTTCTCCTTCTCAGATCTGTCCTGTAGTTTCAGAGTCCCAGGACTTGAGATCCCAGAGAGATCTGGTGTCAGATCCAAGGAAGGCTTCTTCCTCCACTCCGACTATTTCCTTGACCAGTTTTGTTCCAGTGCCATCAGATCAGAATGGGTATCTGAGCTAAAGTGTCAGTGTCAGATTCAAGTGGATGGGCTCAGCTTTGATTTTGTCAGATCTGTCCCTTCTTCTCGGAGCCTCAGGCTTTGACAGTTTTAGATCCGGTTCTGTCCCTGAGCTGTGGATCCTGGGAGGTTCCAGATCTGCCTTCATCTGGAGTTTTGGCTCTGAGGAGGCAGACTGGAGTTTCTCCGGGTCTGTCTGCCTTCAAGGTGGTGGAAAAGGCCTTTTCCCTCCACAGTGAACTGCCCTCTCATGTTTTGGATACTACTCCCTTCCCTCGATTGGTTCTTAGCTCTGAATTGCACAGAAGTATTCCACAGGGACAGCTAGAATCAATAAGTTTGAAGCCAGTTCCTGTGGAGAAACTCCCCTTCTATTCTGAGACTTCACCTGAGCATACCACAAAGGAGGTTCACTGGAAGAGAACGTGTAAGAGGAGACACACTGACTCCTCTTTGGAGTGTCTCACAGAGGATACCAATTTTGATGGAGAGGGGTCCTCAGGTCACAACCCAATGACATCTCCTTTGGCAACATTCTAGAGATCCTAGAAAATAAATGTGGTTGGTCTTCCCAAACCCCCTCACCAGAAGAATCAGTATTTTTGGAGATTTTTGGTTGTGGCCAGTTTACCCCCCTCCCGGTGGATGAACTTATTGATTTAGTTGCCTGTCGGAACAACTAAATCAATAAAACTAAACTGCTTGGAAGGAGCCAGATACCATTGAAGCCATTCCAAAGAGACCCAACAAGTTTTTGGCACCCCACCCGACACACTGCACTGGAGCAAATGAGTCCCAGTAGATGCTATGGTGGTGGTGGCAGCCACCAAAATGAGCTAGCATTACAGAGTTCTACTGTCCATCCACCTAACAGGGAGTCTAGACTGCTAGACAGGTTTGGAAAATGAGTTTTCACCTCTGCAACTTTTGCTGTGAGATCACCTGGCACATTCCACTCCATTTCAGAGAGATTTGACAAAGAAACTTTTGAATACTGTCTGAGTCTATGTCTGTTGAGGTCTTCAAAAGAAAATCCTCTCAACTGGCCACTATTTTGTCCATATCCAATGCTTTGATGAGGCTGATCTCTCACACAGCTGAAGGCACCTCATGAGCAGCCAGTTCTGGCATTGCTATAAGGAGATATGCCTGGTTGCAGCTTTGTAACTTTGCGGAACCTTTAAAGATGTATTTTATTAATGCCCCCTTTGATGGTACTACCCTGCTTAGGCCATCATTGAAAGAGACACTAACCCATAGTGAGCAAGAGGGAAAGATTCTGTCTGCTATAGGAATCAAGTTTTCCATACCTCAATGAACCTTTTCTGGGAATTAGAGAGGCAGTAAGAAGATGTGGTTCCACAAATGTCAGGGCTTTTCCAAGATCCATGCAGTGACAATTCCTCTAGAGGCAGAGGGGGAAATTTCAATGGTAGACATCACCCTAGAGACAGAGGATTTCCACAAAATCGGGGCTATTGAGATTCTTACTTGTGTAAGCCTTTTCATTGCTCCTGATTTGCTGCCTGTCTTTCCATCTGTGGAGGCAGTCGGGGGTCAATTGTCCTTGCACCCAGATGCCTGGGCAAATATAGCACAAGATACTTGGGTGCTAAACATAATATCCAGAGGTTATTACATACCATTTCTCCCGTCTTCCTCCTCCCAAAAGGAAGAAACTTTCCAATGTTCCCCCCAGTTAGAGGAAGGCAACAACACAAGAGATTCTGAAGCTACTAGACAAAAGAGTCATCCAAAAGGTCCTTCCAGACCAGATACAATTTGAAACTTATTCACGCTTCTTTTTAGTGCCAGAGGAAACAGGGGGCCTGAGTTATATTTTGGATCTAAGCAATTTAAATCAGTTTGTAAAGAAAGCAAATTTCCCAGTGGTCTTGATCCAGTTCATTCTGCCATTTCTTTACAAGGACAATTGTATGTGCTCTATAGATCTTCAGGATGTGTACTATCATATCAAAATAGACAGGTGATCCAGAAGACATCTCTTTTGGCTGGGAGCCAGCTATTACTAATTCAGAGCCCTGCCTTTTGGAATCACCACAGCCCCCAGGGTGTTTAACAAGTGCATGGCAGTGGTGGCAGCTCATGTGACACTCAAAGGATTCCAGGTGTTTCCAAATCTAGAAGACTGGCTCCTTACCACCCCTCCAAGCATCACCTTCTACATGCCAGGGATTATTTGCTCCAGATTTGTAACACTTTGGGCATAACTATACATCATTTCAAGTCTAATGTAAACCCAGTACAGAGCCTGGAGTTCATTGGTGCTCTTCTAGACACTATGAAACAGATAGTATCCTTACCTCAGCATTGTATCTCTAACATAAGGACTCAGGTTCACTATCTCCTTACTCTCTCAGCTCCTCTGGCAAGGTTGGTAGTACAAGCATTAGGTTCCATGGCAGTGGCCATTGTATTACTTCCTTTGGCATGTTTTCTTATGAAGATTCTACAATGGTCCCTAGTTGCACAGTGGTCTATTCTATACCAACCCTTATCCTATCCAGTCAGGCTCACCCCAGTTTTCAGAATACACATTAGTTGGTGGGTGCAGTATGGCAGTCTACATCTAGGTAGGCCCCTTGTCCTTCCAGACCCTAAGGCCACAGCGACCACAGACACTTCTCAGTTGGGGTGGGGCGAATTTCTTGGGAAGTATGGGAGCAGTCCTATTAGTGTTGCAGACCTTTTAAGATGCTCTTCTTTTCGTGGAAATTGCAGTTCAGACCGACAATATGTCGGCAGTCTGTTACATCAACAAACAAGGAGGAGCTTGATTTTACACCCTTTGTGGAGAGGCCATGAGAATATGGGAATGGGTGATCTCTTCAGACCCATTTCTAGTTGCGACTCACATTCCAGGGAAAACCAACATCTTAATGGACAAGCTAAGCAGATCCATTCTGATGCTCCACAATTAGTCTCTCAATCAGTCTGTGACGGTGTTGGTGCCAACCTTGCTGCAACCTGTTTGCCACTCCCCTTAACAAGTGCAGCAGGTACTTCACTCTGATCCTCCCTCAGGGACAGTCACCAAAAGATGCTCTGATTCTCGTTTGACCCCCGGATCTGCTTTATGCTTACCCACCTCTTGCCCTAATTCCCAAGTTCTGACAGAAAGCAAGCAGACTAAAGATCTCAGTGATCCTCATTGCTCTCTGCTGGCCTCAGCAAGTATGGTTCCCCTTCCTAAAGTCTTATACTCATTATCCTCCATGGATACAGGAGCCAGCTTTGGATCTCTGTTACACCCATCAGGGATCCAGCATCTCAACATTTGAACCCTAAGACTAAACACATAGTTTCTCCACTTCCAATAATAGCTAGACAGCCCAAGCTTTCTTCCACTTTATGTAATATTATCTTGGCTTCTCAAAAAGAATCAATCAAAAATGTGTACAAAAGCAAATGGAAAAGATTCTCTCTCTGGCCTTTGAATAAAGACATTGATCCCTTTTATGCTATAGTTTCTAAGATTCTACAGTTCTTGACAATGCTGTTTGAAAAAGGCACTATTTTCTTTACAATTAAACTCCAACTGGCAGCTATTTCCAGTTTTCATACAGGCAACAGACATGTTTCCCTGGCTTCCTCTAAACTGTGCAATGTCATCATGAAAGGAAAATATCACTCTCCATCTTGTGACCTGATAGTTGTGCCACAGGGGACTAACACAGAAACCCTTTGAGCCTTCAGCTAAATCCAATCTGAAGTTTCTATCATGGAAAACAGTTTTCTTGGTAGGCCATCACTTCTGCAAAGCGAATATCTGAACTCCAGGTTCTCTCTTCCAAATCTCCATACATTATTTTTCATAAAGACAGGGTCTCCTTATAAACTAACCCTTCCTTTTTATCTAAAGTGGTTTCTGAAAATAACATTAACCAATCCATTCATTTACCAGCCTTCTTTCCAAAATTTACCAACAAAGGAGAATACATGCTACACTTTCTGGATGTGCACAGGCAGTTATGTTTTTATCTTCATAGGACAAAATAATTCAGAAAATCAGACCAACTTTTCCTCAAAAAGACTATGTTATCCAGTATCCAAAGTCACTCTAGCTAAACGGATAACAGATTTTATTTCCTGGATTTACTCTCAAAAAGGCATGACATTACTTAAGTTTTCCAAGGCTCTTCAACTAGATCCATGGCCACATCATCTGCTTTTTGGTCTAGAACATCTACTGACAATATTTGTGCTGCAGCTACATGGTCTAATGGTCACACTTTTGTTTCTCATTGCAAACTGGATATTATTTCTAGAAGTAGAGCTTCCATTGGTTCAGCAGTGCTGCAGAATATTATTCCTTGAGGGCCACCGAAGAGCAACGTAGCTGGGGACTTTGTCCCATATGTTGAGGAAGATTGAAAAGAACAACATCAGATTTAAAAGTTATGTTCTTACCACAACTAAACATCTGTGTTGTCCATTTTCATTCTTCCTTAACTTCCTTCCTATCCATCCTCCATCCAAAGCTCCTTGGAGAGACCTATTGGACTGTATTGGAACCTACAGTTCCAGGTTTGAGCCCTGTATTTCTGTCAAACTGTTTTTACTATGGGGATAGGACAGAATACTCGAGCTGAGGCTTTGGGAATGTGATAGTGCATTATGGGTAGAGGGAGGAGCTCGAGAGCTGGATCCTAAGTCTGGAATAAGCAACTGAGTAGGATCTGAGGATCAGATCCAAACCCATACATTTAGGAAAAATGAAAATGGGCAACACAGATACTTAGTTATGGAAAAAATATAACTTTTAATTTTAGTTGCTTATCTGGAGCCAGGACCTACAATATCATGGAAGCACTCAAGTCACTGCGCCCGAGATACCAATATTATTCTATCTTAGTCCATGTGGGTGTAAATGCCATGTATCTCACTCGAGTATATGAAAAGAGACATAATGGATCTCTCGGAATATGTCTCACATATAGGTACAAGCATTGTATTGAGCAGCATTCTACTTTCACCAAGGATGATGCCACAGTATGAACATAAAATTATTGATTTTAATAACTGGCATATTTTCTGGTGTCACTAAAGGGGGATCTAATATATGTCAGCATGGGAGGACACGGTGAACAGACCATGTTGCTTTGCCAAGGATGGGGTGCACCTATACCCCCTAGGCCTTTGATTATTGGCTAAAACTTTATCCATCCCTTAGATCCTTTTTTAGGCCATAACAAAAAGACAAAACTACCAACATAGTGAAAAAGACTCCAGGCAACCTTAAGGTGTTACTACTCAATGTTAGGAGCTTTTGCATTCTAGTGGGAGCAGAGAGCTAAATTCAACCCATCCAATGTAGGAACTACTGGTCAATAGCGTTTTGTGTTTTTATCTGTTTGGCCTGAGGGTTTAACTTTAGAAAAGTCTTTCATCCTGCTAATATAAAAGCCTTGCACAAACGCGGTTCCCTGTGCTTGCATATAAGCAAATCTTTTCAGTTTAAAATCCTCTATAGGAAATACTCTCCCTAATTTCCCACTGTTCACAGCTGCTCAAAGAGCTACCAGTTTGTGCATAGGAGCATCTAACATAATACTACTAAACTCTCTCACTTTGACCTTTAAGTAATTATCCCTTACTCCTTACCATCTAGAAATTGTGCTTCCTTGCCTTACATAGCATAGTCTAGATTCAGACCTACTGAAAGTAGACTGCTTGATATCACTGTGCTCTTAAACCAGCCATCTTACATTGAGGGCCTTACTGTACCCTTGTTGCTGAAGTGTGTAGCTCAGGACCCATCTGAGTTGGGGATTGCTGGAGAAAGGCTCAGTTTGGGGCTTTCCCCATTGGTAGTTGTGTTAAAACTATTTAAATTTGCCTGGATATAAGCCTCAGATATGTCCAGGTTTGCCCAGTTTACTGGAGCTGGTCAATGTTTGGAAACTTTAGCTAGAGATCTGGAGTGCATCTGCACTGAAATCCAAGGCATCCACTGAAAAAAAAAAAGAAAAATAAGTATATTTTAAGCCAGCACGCTACTTTGTTAACTGTACCTAGTAAAATTACTGCTTCATTTTTGCTGTTTGTGACTAAGGCCAGCTAGCCCACTTCCTTCCCAAATACCACATTCAGAAAAATCCTGCCACAATGGATGGGCAGTTTCCCATCATTTCTCCTGCCAGCTTGATAGATATGGACATCTTGAGGCAATGTGTCAATTGCCTCATGTATACTGACAACCATTTACTCCTAAAGCAAACTAACACCCTATGTGAGACATGCAAATACACTGTGGAACTTGAGTCAGTTTTCTCACGTAAAAACAAAGCAGGCATCAAACAGTTTGTCAGCACACACACGTCACCTCTCACGCAAACCTCCCCTCTCACACAAAATAAGGTCACAATATATAAACCCACGTATGCAGGGGTACTCACTAAAAGCCTACCAAAAATAACAGAGACTTCCCAAATGCACAACACCCACACTCACCACCAACCAAAAAGAAACCACTACATATATCAACACACGCATCCATGTCTCAACAAATAAGCCCCCAAGACAAAACACATCAAATGTCTTGGTCATAGGCGACTCTATAGTGAGAGATACAGATGTCCACCTCACCAGACTGGATAGGGAAAAGGTCACAGTCAGCTGCCTATCAGGTGCCAGGATATGACAAATCACACATGCACTCAAGTCACTCAACAAGGACTGTTATGACTCTGTCATAGTCCATGTTGGAGTGAATGACTTGAGACATACCTCTATGGACTATATGAAGAGAGACACAATGAAACTCTCTAATTATGTGTCCCAGACAGATATGTCCCTAGTCCTCAGCAGTATCCTATCCTCACCCAAGATGATGCCCAAACAATCTACTACCCTTTTTATCCTATATAACAGCAAGTAGTAACTTCATCTGTTCATATTATAACCCTTTTATCATTTCAGTTGCATTTGTAGCAACTACATCTGAATGTGTATAAACCTCTCAATCATTTCAGTTGCAACTCTAGCATTATGATCTATAACGGGACTTTTTTCCATGAAATGAAATGTATGCCTTCAATGTTTTGTATCTTTTTGCCATCTATATGGAATCCTGTATGTTTGTTAAACTGCTGAAATGTCTGTAACTGGTGCTTTATGTATGCTATTATATGTTAACAATATCCTTGTATCTGGAGATTTTCTCCCTGGGCCTCTGCTGAAAAAAAGGACATGTGTCCAGTCGGAATTTCCCAGTAAACAAATGTAAAATAAAAATAAATAAATAAAAATTGACTTCAACAATTGGCTCAGTTTCTGGTGTCAGGCCAGGGGGATCCAGTATCTGTCAGCCTAGCAGGATATGGTAGAAAGAACCTGTTGCTTTGCTAGAGATTGTCTGCACCTGTGGCCCCTAGGCTTTCGGATATTGGCAAAGGCTCTTGCCTCCACCATGGTGCCTTTTTTAGGCAATGTTAAAACAATAAATTTTGTAACATAAAATCGAATCAAGACAAACTCAAGATCATGCTGCTTAATGCTAGAAGTTTAAACATGAAACTGCAGTCCCTGGAAGCACTCCTCACCTTAGAGAATGTGCAGTTACCGAGACATGGTTCAAGGCTACTGGGAGCACCTTGGCCATGCAAGAATACAATGCTTTCCACATGTTCAGACCTCAAAATGAGTGTGAAGGAAGCAAAGGTGGAAGTGTATCCATCTTCATTAAAACTAAATGCACTTTGAGACTGGTCAAACAGTATGAATCTCTCAAACTACTCCATGTATAATTAACTAACAGTACAATACCACATCATTGCTAACTATAGATCCCTGACCATGAACCAGGATAAGCACATCACCTACCTCAATTTACTGAAATCATTCACCATATAGCCTGATGCCTTAGTCATGGGAGATTTCAGTTATCCTTCCATAGACTGGGGGGATCTACACAAGTGAGCACACACTCACCCAGAGGTTCCTGGTCTTTGTTAATACAAATGCTCTGGAACAGACAGTCTGCACCCCTACTAGGGGCTCTATTGTTCTGGACATAGTACTCACCAACATGGGGGGGTCACTGTACTTCCCCATGCATGATGCTTTCCCTGGTTAGGACAGACCGCAAATCAGTCTTGTCTGAAGTAACTGTTGGAACTGGCACTCTCACAGGAACAAAAATTATAAAAAGCTTTACAGAAGCTAACTATGGTATAAAAAGCTTCATATCACCTAAAATCTCAGACATCAATGATCCCTATGCAGAAGTGTACAGAAATGCCCTATACAAACACTTAAGTGTCTGCATAAACTCTTCTGTACCTGACCAGATCAAAAGGTCTACATGTAAAAACAAGCCACTGTGATGGACCTTCCAATATAAACAGATTATATAACAAGAAGAAACTGTTATCCGAAAGCAAGAGGGATATCGCTCTGTAGAGGAAGAGTTCCCTCCTAAGGTTAAACAAGAAAATCAGAAATCTAGTAAGGTCTTCTAAAGCAAATTACAAAACTAAAATTGCATCCCTAGCCAAGGATAATCATAAGGCATTCTTTAACTTTATCTGACATCTAAAAGAGAATGCCCAGCTATGTGCTGAATCGCTTGTAGATGGGATCATTCATACTACACCAGAAAATATGGACAACCTGCTAGCTGACGGATTCAGTGCAAAATTCACCCTCCCATCCCCACCTACCATATCCCAAAGCATACCTGACATCAGCACTCTGCCTAGGATCTCTAGAGAACAGGTCATCTCTACATTCTCCAAGGCCAAAAACACAGACTCAGTGGGAGCAGATAATATCCCAGCTTGTTTACTAAACAATTTAAAACAAGACCTAGTGGCACTACAAACAAATGCAATATGAGGGTCATGCTGCTCAACACTACAAGTCTAAATCTCAAAATGCACTCACTTGAAGCACTCCTTAAAATGGAGAACATCGACATTTGTGCTGTAACAGAGACCTGGTTCAAGGCAGCAGAAAGCACCCCTGCACTACCAGGCTGTAACTCATTCCACACATTTTTGCCCCAGAACCTAAACCGAAGCTGCAAAGGTGGTGGTGTTTCCATATTCATAAAAGATGCGCACACCTCTAGACTGGTAGCCCAACATAATGCATCTGAGATACTCCAGGTGCAGCTAACATTGGGTAAGACACCAATTCAGGTTGTATCCTGCTATAGGTCCCCAACCATGTCCCAAGACTCATACTCCAGGTTCCTAAGCACCCTGAAGAATATTAGGGTCCAACCTAACACTCTCATATTGGGTGACTTCAAGTACCCCTCCATTAACTGGGAAAACTACTCATGCATCAATAAACTTGCCCAACTTTTCCTGGAATTCATTAATTCCAATGCCCTGGACCAGCTCGTTCTTACCCCCACTAGAGGAAGAAACATCCTTGACCTGGACATTACTAACATAGGCGACCATTGATCTACACCAATAGTCAACTCCTCCCTGATTAGATCCGACCACAAACTAATCACTTTGGAAAGCCACATCCCTCCCACTCCCCAAACCCCACCCCCGCAAAAGTAACCATCATGAAAAACTTCTCCAAAATTAACTTTGGACTCCTAAAAACAGAGGTGGCTAACTTTACGGCACCCATGCAAATGGAGAATAGTTGCATGACCGCCGAATCATACACCAATGCAATGTACGAACATGTACACAAATGCATGGATCTCGCCATACCCAATAGAACCAAGATACTCTCCTCCTAAAAAAGGAAGCCAATCTGGTGGTCCCCTGCCATAAACAAACTCTACAACAGAAGGAGGAAACTGATGCGGAATAAGGTAAAGTCCCAAGACTGAAAAAGCTCCCTTATCAGCCTCAGCAAAAAGTTGAGATCTCTCATCAAATCCTCTAAAGCTAGCTATGAAAACAGAATTCAAGCAGATAGTAAAGACAACCACAAGGCCTTCTATAGTTATGTAAAGAATCTCCATGACAATACTCAGATTTGCTCTTAGCTACTGCCCAATGGTACCTCCTATACCGAGCCAACGGATATTGCCAATATACTGGCTGACAGATTCAGTGCCAACTTTACCCCTCTCTCCACCCCCAAAGGACCAATCACAATACCAGTAGATTGCCAGGCACCCAGTATTACTGCTGCACAGGTTAAAACAGCACTATCCAAGGCCAAGAATATGGCATATATGGGACCTAACAATATCCCTGGCTGTGTTCTACATGAACTACAGAGTGAATTGGCACCTCACCTGTGTGCCATGTTCAATCACAGCCTCACCTCAGGCTTTGTTCCTACCAAATGGCGCACTGCTACAGTCATCTCTCTCCACAAAGGAGGAGCTGACTACAGACCCTGGGAACTATCGCCCCATTAGCCTGATGAGTCTGATATGCAAAGGTATGGAACACATCATCATCATGGACCTAAAAAACAAGGATATATGGAATCTTCAAACTCTGGATCCAACACAGTTTGGTTTTGTGAAGGGTAGATCATGCCTGCTCAACTTGGTCGACTTCTTTGAGTCAGTGACCAGAGCTATGGATGAAGGCAAGGTGGTTCATACAGCCTACCGTGATCTGGCCAAGACCTTTGATACCATTCCCCAGTCAGGAATCATAGAAAAACTCACTAAGCTAGACATCATCCCCTATATCATTAGGTGGGTTGCAAACTGGCTCACAGATAGAACCCACAGTGTGAAAGTAGCTGATTCCAAATCAAACTGCAGATGAGTCATGAGTGGAGTCCCACAGGGTTCGGTCCTGGGTCCTCTCCTGTTTGGTATCTACTTCTCTGAAGTTCAGGCCAACACAAAGGGACTCTGGCTGACAAAGTTCACAGACAATTGCATGTTAGCAGCTATTATTAACTACCCAAGTGATGTTGACATCCTACAGAAAGGCCTCACTGAGACCAATGACTGGTGTCAGAACCATGGCCTTTAGCTCAGTGCCAAAAAATGTGTCATCATCCCCCTTGGGAAAAACCCGGTTCCCTTGAATTACTACATTGATGGTAGTCCACTAAACACAGAAGGCATTATAAGAGATCTGGGAACACAGGTTAACAGCAACCTCTCTTTTGACCACCACATTGTCACTGTGGTCAGAAAGTCCTTCTATGTGGCACATCTCATTACTAAAAGTTTTGCATCCAGGAAGAAAGAGATCATTGTCTCCCTCTACTCTCCCCTCATTAGGCCAGTCATCGAGTACAATGCCAAATTTGGCATGTACCTCACTGGACACCTGCAACAACTGGAGAGGCCACAAAAGTACCTCACAAAGAGGATCTTAGACCTTAAACACTTGTCTTATATGGAAAGGCTTAAAAAACTCCAACTATTCTCTTTCTCATATCGCCTACTTAGAGGTGATCTCTGCTTGACTTTCAAAGCCATGTTTGATCCAGTCCTGTTAGTAATGCTACATTTAAAGAAATCCGAATCTCTCCACACCACATGCTCCAGAGACCTCAACCTCATTACCACAATCAACAGAACATGCTGGAGAGACAAGTTCATAATCCACAGACTGCCCATGCTCTGGAATAGACTTCCCATACATGTCAAGCAGAGCACCTTACTGGCCCTCTTCAAGAGAAATCTTGATGAGTGGATGGGAAATAGAAAATTCACTCTGGGGATCACTCGAGTGGCTCTACTCAACAGAGGCACTGGGAACTAAGGTTGGGTGGCATGATTCCAGGGTAATCCTATGGGCTAGGCTTGTAAAGGCTCCATGGCAATTAGCCTAGTACACACCTATGAACCTATGAACTTGGCATTTTCTTTAATCATAGCTTGAGAACTGGCTATGTTCCTGAAGAATGGAGAACAGCAACAGTAATCCGCTGCACAAAGGGGGATCATCAACTGATCCTGGGAACTACAGACCCATAAGTCTAACTAGCTTCATCTTCATTGACATGGAAAGAAATATCAGAGACATTAACAATAAAGACAAAGGTGACCTACAAACACTGGACCCAATCCAATTGGCTTTGTTAAGGGTAGATTACGCTTATTAAACCTGGTGGACTTCTTTGAGAAAGTCACCAAAGCCATGGACGAATGTAAGACAGTGCACACTGCCTATCTCAAACTAGCCAAGGCTATCGACACAATTCCTCACTCTGGCATCATTGAGAAACTCTCCCAGATAGGGATTAACCCTTATATTACTAGAGGGATAGCCAATTAGCTCACAAACAGAGCACATTCTTTCAGAACTGGTGAATACACCTCCAGCAGTAGAACTGTCACCAGTAGAGTACCACAGGGGTCTGTGCTGGGCCCCTTATTTTTTGGCATCTATTTCTCAGAAATCCAGGCCAAAGTAGATGGCCTTCAGCTCACCAAGTTTACTGATGTTTGCAAACTGGGAGCAATCATTGAGTCCCCTAATGATGTCAATGTATTACAAGAAGGGTTAACACAAACAAATGATTGGAGACAAAGCCATAGTCTACAATTAAATGCAAAAAAAATGCATTATTATTCATAGGTTCATAGGTAGGTACTAGGCTATCGGCCCTAGGGCCTATACAAGCCTAGTCAAAAAGGTACCCTGGCTTTTGCCACCCAAGAAAATGATTTTCCTGTGCCCTTGTCGAGCAGACCCACGGAGGTGCTCCCCAGGGTGAATTTCCTATTTCCCATCCAATCATTAAGACTTTTCTTGAAGAGTGCTAATGAGGAGCTTTGTTTGATATAGATAGGTAGTTTGTTCCAGAGTATGGGATGTCCCTGGGACAGGAATCTATCCCTCCAGCATGATCTGTTTATTGTGGTGACAAGGTTTATGTCCCTAGAGTGTGTAGCTCAGAGGGATTGGGATTTCTTTAAGTGGAGCATGTCCAACAGCTCTGGGTTTGATATAGCTTTGTATGTTAGGCAGAGATTGCCTCTGAGTAGGCGATATGCAACAGAGTAAAGCTGGAGTTTTTTGAGATGGTCTGCATAGGGCATCTGTTTGAGGCCAGTAATCTTTATGAGGTATTTCTGCGGCCTTTCCAGTTGTTGCAGATGTCCTGTGAGGTACATAGCAAACAAGGCACTGTACTCTATAATGGGTCTAATGAGTGATGAGTAGAGGGGAACAATGACCTTTTTTTTTTCCAGAATGAGAAACCTTTTGTGATGAGGTGTGCCACATAGAAGGATTTCCTGACTACTGTGGCGATGTGATTATCAAAGAAGAGACTACTGTCCACCTGTGTCCCAAGGTCTCTTATCACACTTTCGGTGTTAAGTAGACTACCACCTATGTGGCAGCTCATGTGTACAGAGATTTTACCAAAGGGGATGACAATGCACTTTTTGGCATTGAGCTTGAGGCCATGGCTTTGACACCAGTCATCTGTCTCAGTGAGGCCCTTTTGTAGGATGTCCACATCATTAGGAGTTTCAATTATGGCCCCTAGTTTGCAGTCATCTGTGAACTTCATTAGCCAAAAACATTGTGTGTTAGCCTGTATGTCAGAAAAGTAGATACTAAACAGGAGAGGACCCAGGAATGAACCCTGTGGTACTCCACTTGTCACTGGTCTGAAGTCAGATTTGGAGTCTGCTACTTTCACAGTGTGGGTTTTGTCAGTGAGCCAGTTGGCAACCCATCTTGTGACATAGGGATTTATACCTAGTTTAGTGAGTTTATCTATAATTCCAGAGTGGGGGATGTGTCAAAAGCCTTGACGAGATCTAAATAGGCTGTGTGAACCACCATACCCTCGTCTAGGGCTTTGGTGACTGCTTCAAAGAAGTCTGTCAGGTTTTGGAGACATGATCTGCCTTTTACAAACCTGAACTGGGTGGGGTCCAGAGTTTGGAGATTACCATTGTCTTTGTTTATAAGTTCCATGATGATACGTTCCATGGCCTTGCAGACCAGGCTCTTTAGGCTAATGGGGTGGTAGTTCCCGGGGTCCATGCTGGCTCCCCCTTTGTGAAGTGGGATAACTGTCATTGTGCACCATTCAGTGGGCACAAAGCCTGAGGTGAGGCTATGGTTGAACATGGTGCTTAGGTGGGGTGACAGTTCATTCTGTAGTTCATGTAGAATGCAGCTTGGGATGTTGTCAGGTCCCATGGATGCTGTGTTCTTGGCTTTGGAGAGTGAAGTTTTTACCTGCGCAGCTGTGATTACAGGAACTTTGCATTCTTCCTGTATAGATATGGGCCCTTTAGAGGGTGAGAGGGGGGTAAAATTAGCACTGAACCTATCTGCCAGGATGTTGGCACTATCAGTTGGTTCTGTATATTTAGTGCCATTGTGCTGTAACTCAGAGCAGATCTGAGTGTTGCCATTGAGATTCTTGACATAGCTATAGAATGCTTTGTGGTTGTCTTTAGAATCGGTGGCGATTTTGTTTTCTAACTAGCTTTGGAGCATTTTATGAGGGATCTCAGCTTCTTACTGAGGCTGACCAGGGGGTTCCTTGAATCATGGGAGTTTAATATTTTTTGCAACAGTTTCTTTCTTCTGTTGAAGAGTTTGTTTATGGCAGGGGACCACCATATTGGATTCCTTTTTTTGGAGGATATCATCTTGGTTCTGTAAGGGATACAATGATCCATGCACTTGTGTAAGTGCTTACAAAGTGCATTTGTGTAGAATTCAGCAGTTGTACCTCTATTGTCCGTCTACATGGGTGTCGTGAAGTTTTCCACTTCTGTCTTAAGAAGCATGAAGTTGGCCTTGGAGAAATATTTTACAATTTTTTTTGGCAAAACAGAATTCTCTACAAATTACAATATTGACAGCACCCCCCTGAGTTCCAACCCAGTGGTGTGAGACTTGGGAATACAGGTTGATAGCAATCTAAACTTTGACCTCCAAGTTTCCACAGTGGTAAGGAAAGCCTACTATGCAGTGCACCTCATAAGCAAGGTAGGTCATAGCAACCAGGTCAAGGAATGTTATAACTCTGAAAAGATGTCAGTGAATAAAAACTTGAACCAAAAAATTCACCGAGAGCAACCAAATGGAGAACGAGCCAAAGAACAGTTTATTCAACCAAAATTCCAAATTCCATCAGACACGTGCAGCAGCTGGAGAGATCTTAGGGGTTTCTCACTAAGAAAATATAGGAACTCTAAATCCTGACCTACATGGACAGGCTGAAAGTCCTGTCACTTTACTTTGTATCCTATAGGCTGCTGAGAGGTGACTTGTGCCTGGCCTATAGGGCAATCTCCAACCCTGCCCTAATGGAAATACTGCACATCCGCAATTTAAATGGCACAAGATTTACTCACTCTAATGATATCAACCTAGATTGTGACATTGACAGAATATGCTGGAGAGACAGATAGGTCTCCCAGAGACTGCCACTTCTCAGGAATAGATTTCCTATTCACATAAATCACAGCTCCTCACTGACTCTATTCAAACACAACCTAGATAATTGGATGGGAGACCAGAAATTTGCCCCAGGGTGGTACCCATGTCCATCATGCTGCTGTTGATCACAGACACACTCTGTTCATAAATTCATTCTGTGAACTACCCAAAAAGAACAAATGGGGATACTTGGGATTAGCATGGCTAGGCTTGTAAAGGCTCTATGGCTAGTAGCTTAGTAACCTTCTATGAACCTATGAACCTATAAACAAAGAAATTCCGCACCCTTCAAGCCCTCCTCACTCTGGAGAATGCAGACATCTGTGCCATGACTGAGACTTGGTTTAAAGTCATATAAAGTACTCCATCAGTACAAGGCTACATACCCTTCCACCCATTTAGACCAAAAACAGTACAGACTAGGGCCAAAGGTGGAGGTGTCGCAGTCTACACTAGCAACAAACATACCTCCAGGTTGGTTAAACAGCATGATACCATGGAGCTGATCCACAAGTAAGTCACCACAGATGGAGTCCCTCACTATATCATGGCTAGCTAGAGGTCACCATCTATGCCCCTAGAGTTGCATGGCTCTTATCTAAACCTACTAGAGGCACTCACCATCCAAACAAACACTCTATTAATGGGTGACTTTAACTACTACTCTATAGACTGGGAAACTTACACAGCCTCAAATTCACAGACAGAATGTTTCCTGGACTTTATTAACACAAACACCCTGGAAACAATAGTGTGTACTACAACCAGAGAACTAACAGACTGGATCTGGCACTCATCAATATAGGAGTGTGTTGCACCCCCCATGCCACATCCTCACTGATGAGGTTGGATCACAAAGCTTTCTCATTTGAAGTACAAATCAACCTGAAAATCCAGCTAAACCAGCAACAGTTAGGAACTATTCTAAGGCAAACTATATCCTATTAAGTGGCAGTTTGTCAAAATTTAAGGGTTCCCCTAACCCCGAGACCACAGCTACCTATGCAGAATTATATGAGTGGCTGCATAGAGGCTAATGTACCTACAAGAAGTAAACCCAAGACAAACACAGAAAACAATCCCCACTGATGGAATCCTCACCTAAACAGGCTATATAATAAAAGAAGAAAACTCATGACCAAAATCAGGAAGAGCAACTCCCTTAAAGACATGTGCTCTCTTATACAACTAAACAAGAAACTAAGAGGCTAATTAAGTCCAACAAGGCCAACTACAATGTCAGGATACCCTCACAGGCTAAGGGCAATCACAAGGCCTTCTTTAGCTGTGTCCAAAAGGTAACTTGTCTTTTTCTGATGCTGTTACCAGATTGAAGTAGTTATTTCAGTGGGAACAAAAAGGAATACCAGAATACCAAGAAAGATATTTTGATTTGCTATAAGAGGATTTTCTCATCCTGCAGCTCTCCCTCCTGTTCTGCAAGCCAATCAGCCACCTGCCCCCACATTGAAAAAAATCTGATAAATTATATAGGATCTCCCAGATTCACAAATGCCTTTTTTCAAATCCTAGGCCAACCCCTTTAGCAATTTCTCTGAAAAGACCATTCTTCCAAACACCTTATTCCATTTGACAAGGATGAAAGCTTTTGATAGGTTTAAAAAGGAATTTTATCCTCCTTCCACCTTAGCCTTAAGAATAGTGAATTGTCAGGATCATGTGTCTAACTCTATGCTGGTTTATTTTGGGAATATGAGAAAATTAATTGCTGACCTACCATTTTCACCTCTGAATTCTTTAATTTTTTAAGTGTCGTAGGTAACCAAACACTGTTTAAAATGTTCTTATGATACTTCTGATGCTGTTTTTAAAGCAGCCAACACTGGGTCAGAGGTGAGAAGGTTTGCTTGGGTGTATTCTCAGAATTTAGCAGATGATATGAAAACTGAACTCCTGAATGCTTCCCTAGATAAGGAAATATTGTTTGCCCCTTTCTCTGATGAGGCTCTCAAGATATTTGTTGAGAGGAGGGAGATAACTGAAGGTGTCATCCAGATTTTTCATTCCCCCATACGTAAATTGTGTTATAAGCTTTCCTTCCACCTCAGGATCCTTTTATAGGAAACTAAATAGGTAATTACAACAGAGAACATGAAAACAGTCTTTCAGAAAGCAATGGCACAAAGGTTCAAAAAACAAGGGTGGATCCTCCTAAAGCCTAGCAAAATGTAAAAAAAAAATTATATTGACCATATGTCCCATTTCTTGTTTCTCCCTCTCCTCTCAGACAGTCCATTAAAGATCTGCCTCGGTTTAGGTCTAAACTTGTCCCTGTGGCAGCAGATAACTTCAGTCATTCTGGTTCTCAGAATTATTCATAAGGCTACAACTGGCAGTAGGATTTTCTTCCTCCTTTCCAATCACTCCCCCTTGTTTCCTCTTGTTTTGGATAAAATGCTGTGTCAAGGATTTATATAATATGTCCCTCTATATCAAATAAAAAAAAGGATTTCACCGAAGAATATTTCTGGTGCCAAAGACAGGAACATGGAGACCTTTCATTACTAAACCTTAACATCATAATTCCCAGATTTAAAATGCCCTCTCTGCAGCCTCTGATATCTCTCATTCCCTCTTCCAGTTTTCTAGAAACTCTAGATTTAAAAGATGCTTACCTTCACATTCCAATTCTTTAAAAAAATCATATATTTTTAAAGAGTCTCTGTTTCTGGTGTACATTTCCATTTTTTTGGCCTTACCCTTTAGGTTGCCAGCAGCTCCAAAATTGTTTACAAAGTGCATGGCATCTGTAATAGATCATTGTAGGTTACAGAGCATTCACATCTTTCCATATTTAGACTTCTTTGTTTATGCAGACTCTTTTAGAGTCTAAGAATCTCCTTCTTGAGTAAAGAATCTTTTTCTCAATATGAGATTCCACTTGAACCTAAAGAAATCCTCTCTTATTCTATCTGACAGTATAGTATTTTTAGAATGTTTACTAGATACAGCTCTGATGATGATTTTTCTTTCTCAAGACAAAGTAGAATTGTGCAAGGAACAGTTTCAGACATTTTCCAATCAGACTCTGGCAATTGCCAGGAAATACCTCAGGATTCTGGATATCACAACTTCTATAATTCTTAAGATTCATTTAGCCAGACTTCATATGAAAAAAATTCCATGGTTCTTCAAATCAGCTTGAACCCAACAGCAGCACCCCCTATCCTTTCAAATCTCAGTGCTGGAATTTGTAAAAAGGGAGATATTCTGGTGAGTGACCAGCTGTTTCTCGACTAGATCTCACTTTTTCACTTACAATGCCTGCTCAGTCTGTAACCGCAGATACCTCAGACTTTACTTGAAGAGTTGTATGCAAGGGGTGAAAATCCAGGGTCTCTGGGACAAGCATTACAAACTGAACCACATAAATGTCATATAAATGATGGCACTAGTATATGATCTCAAATCTTTAAACAACCTTTGGATATCAGGCCCTCTACTAGTAATCACTGACCACACCACAGTGATTTGGTACATAAGCAAACAAGGGAGAATCAGATCCTCCTCCTTTGCAGACTAACTGTGGTATCCTGGGAACTAACAACTCTGCAGAATTTGTCCCTCTGGATTATTTACATCCTATCAGAACAGAATGCTGAATTACACAATCTAAGCAGGACTAGGGCAGACCACTACAAACAGAATTGATCTAATTCTGGGGAGCTCCTCACGTACATCTGTTTGCCTCCATTCACAATGAACAGTTAAAGAAATTCTTCATCGGTACTCCTTGCACAAAGGCCTGGAAGATAGTTCATTTTCATTCTATGGTTGTGGATGTTTCTGTATGTTTTCACCCTTTATTCGAATAATCAGGGTTCTTCTAATGACTCTGAAGTGCTCTCCAGTGGTAATTTTGGTAAACCACTTTTGGCTCAGACAACAATGGTACTCCTTTCTTTTGAAAATGGCCAAGGGCAATTGCCACAAGCTTCCCTGCAAGATGGACCTACTCAGACAACACAGGGGTTCATTGATCCACATCAACAAACCTTCAGTTTCTCCAGCTCAGTGCCTGGATGATAGCATTTTAATATCTTTTAGGCACTTGTTTTCTAAGGCTGTGTAGCAGGTATTAAAGGAGAATATAGAATCCAAGCAGGCAATGAACACGCATGGCATAAAAAACAGACATTTATTCAATAAAACATGTAAGCGCTTTCACGTAGTACACCTACGCTTCATCAGACATAAATTTCTGTAACAAAACTTAGCATTTTAAAAACCCAAAGAACCAATTACTGCTTGCAACCTGCTAGCTGTTTAATTGAGCAATTAATAGAAACCAAGTGATTTAAGGCAACCTATCACATTTACAAATACACTCTTCTTCTTTGGAGAACCATAAATATATATAAAAAAATGTAGACTGAAAAACTTTGCTTCAAAATAACAAAAAAAATATATGTAAAGTCAATAAAATACATGCTGCGAATGTCTGGACGTCTTAATGCAAGTAATACACTTATTTGTTTTTTTGACACATCACACATAAAAATAAAAACGTTGCGTATAATTTAATCCACTGCCATAGCGGCAGGGACAAAAACAGCCCTACCTTTCATCTTTGTTATTTGGAACTTTGGACTTTACCTGGTGCAGTGTTTTGCTTTTGCCTGCCCATGTATTAAAGGAGGCCAAGAAACCTGCAACAAGAAAATCATATTTGTCTAAATTGAAAAAAATGTTCTAGTTGATGCCAGAGCAAGAACCAGGATTCTTTTCAAGGTCAGGCACTTCTGGTTGTACATTATTTGTGTGAGTTATTGTTCTCTGGCCTTTCTTAACTCTTCTATAAAGACTCACCTCTCATTCATCTCTGCCTGTCTACCTTTGGATCCCACCCCTTTCTACCCTGTCTCAAGTGAAACAGTTTTTGAAAGGGGTTTATATATATCTCCACCAGTAAGATAGATGGCTCTATCCTGGGATCTTAATTTTGTACTGGCAAAACTTGGACATTTTTCTTTTGATCCTACTCATGAGGCCAATTTGAAGTTCTTATACTGGAAAACAGTGTTATTCATTGCTCTGACTTCTGCAAGAAAGGTGTCTGAGTTACAAGCTTTTATGGTGATTCAACCTTATTTCATCTCTCACAAAGATAGAATAACTTTAAGAACCATTTCTTCTTTTATGCCTAAAGCAATTTCAGAGTTTGTACTGGGTGAGGCTGTTCATCTACAGTTTCTCACCAGAACCAAAATATAAAGAACAAAGAACTTTACACACTCTGAATGTCCACAGGCAACTCAAATACTACATTGACTGGACAACAACCTTTAGGAAACAGAAAAAGGGACAATCAGTGTTAAAACAGATAATTTCTAAATGGTTGTCTCATGTTTTGGTTTTTGTTATTCACACCATAACAAGACACTTCCAGGCAAAGTCAGGGCCCATTTTACCAGGGCTAGTTTACTTCTACGGATAGAAGCAGCGCCTTGGTCTTCTGTGCACACACTTATTAAGCAAGCAAACTGGATTCTTTCTCATGATACAGGCTTTGCTAGGAATATTCTCCAAGAGCTCCTGGCCTCTGATCCTTCTTGCTTCTCTCTTTTCTTCTAAACTCCAGTATCAGTCCTATGTAGCTAAGGCTGCTGCAACAGTGATCTAGTAATAAGAGCAGATGTTCAAATAGATCACTGTTGCGGTACAAATATGCTCCTCCTTCTCTCTTCTTTTTGTTGTTTTTAATGAATAAGTATGGAATTTTTTTGACATTCCTTTCTTTTCTTAATAAGAACCTTTCTGGCAGGGCTCTAGCCTCCCTTGTTCTGAGGTAAGAAAGCTCTGAGAGTGTGTTGCCCTAACCAAAGTCTTTATACTGATCTTCTCAAGCTCCACAGTATTTAGGGCTTGCGGAAGGCGTCCTAATGTTTTGGAAGCTATCCAGTCATCCAGTCCCTGGAAGGATACATTGTATTTACAGTAGGCTACTGCAACAGTGATCTAGTCAAACATCTACTGTTATAGTAAGTTACTTACACAAAAGTACTTTCTTTGGCTTTTATAAAAGGCAAAAGCCATCTCATTAAAAAGTGCCACCCTTAGAATTAATTTTATATAGTGATATGTAATGTTCTACTTTATTCTGGTAATTTTTTTATTTATGCTAATGAAGAAAACGTCTGAAGTTGAGTAAACTAATAAGACAGATATTTACAAGTTCTTGTAAAATGGAATATGTCATATGATAAGTTAATTTATATCTGGAAAAAGTCAGGGCGCCCTATTCAAATTTTGGCACACTGAAAAAAAAATTCAAGAGAAGAGTGAATCTCAAACATTAATCTTTTCCTTTAAACTTCTGTTTTTGCAGGGGAGCAAGTCCCCCAGCACTCCCTTGATGTGGGGAGTGGGGCAAGTGCACCCCAAACTTATATATACTAACTCTGTCACCATACCTCATAAAAAAGCAAATATTCTGAGAAATGGCCTTCTCGTACTTAGTATATGCAAGTCCATTTTTTTTCAGCTATTCAATATCTGTATGAGAAGACTAACAGTAACTGGTCCAGACATTTCACAAGGTTAACAAAATTCAGGTTTACAAATCAAAAGGAATTTATTGCTGTATTAAGTGTGTATAACGCACAAAAGAAAATAAAAAGTCTGTTGGCATAGACAGTATGTGATGTGATAACTAGTCACTATATCAGTTTTCAATTTAGTGAATGTACACAGTGTATCAGATTACTGGAAAGCTGTACCATTCAAACACAGACAAGAAAACCCATACAGCTTGATGATATTAAATCATAAAGTCACAGAAAAATATTATAACTCTATGACAGTTACTAAAACTTTATTATGGTAACATTAGTGTGGCAACAAGCCCTTATACTGAAGAGATTACTGTTATCCACGTGTGGCACAAATGGGTGTAATATTTTGAAAACTATGTGGATGCAGTAACATAGATATTACACTTACAGCTATTATTTTATACATGGCAGGTAAAAAATTATACAAAATAAATAGTGTTCCTGGTAGCTGAAACAGCAAAGCATTATATGTTAAAGATGAATATTTTTTCATTTGAGTCACAGAAAATTATAGTCTGAGAACTTCCATTATGTAACACTGAAATATGATTGCTCTGAAAGTACTTGAGCAATCATAACTGACTGAAACAGGTCAGTTCCATTCATTTTAATAGCATAGATTGAAAACCATTTTTTGGAGAAAAGCAAATCTCTCTCTCTCTCTCCCAAGCTACATATGTAGATAGATAGATAGATAGATAGATAGATAGATAGATAGATAGATAGATATAAAGACACACACATGCACATACATACCAACACCATACTCGCACAGCATGTAGGAAATGAAACTGCCCAAGACAGCACACAGTAGTCTCACGCAATTTCTGTTTTTGCTGTAGCATGGTCAGATTGAATGGTTTTGCAATGCAATACAGGAAATGTTTAAGTTCAAGAAAGCCACTAAAATATTTGTTATACATCAGACCAAGCTGGAAATTATGGCTAACAATGGCAGTTTTGCAGACACTAACAATGGAAGCAAAACCCAAATAATACAGTACTGTATTTTTATTAAACTGAGAATGAAAACTGACTGGTCTTATGTCAACAGACTCATTAGTGTTTGGCTTGATGTTAGAGATATCTGAGCAGCTGGTGTTATGAAATGGGAAAAACATAAGCAAAATGTTAGAAAGCATGCACAACAGCCTTAACAAGATGATTACCTTTATATAGTCATATATATGACTATAACACTTTTGGGAATAATTTTCTTCAAAGAGATAATTGCAAGGCTGCATCATTCTTGTGAAAAGTAAATTATTTTGTTAAGTGTTGTAGATCAAACTCAAAAAAGAAATTGGCCAAAAATAATACTGTACTGAAATCATACCTTCCAAAATGTAAAATCGTTCTGCCTCCACACTTCCTTTTTTAGAAAGAGTCCAACTGATGAACATTCCAGCATAATGTATCCTGCATTTGACAGGCATCCACATTTGTGTAATTATTGAAACATGGTTAAAATATTCAGAAAGCACTCCCTCCATGCCTGTCTTTTGTGTATATGATGCCTTCAGACGCGATGATGACTGTGCTGGTGTCTCCATATTTGTTAGTGACCACATGACCTACAGATACCCAGAGACCTAGTAATAGAGCACATTGAGCTCTAAATCACATAAAATAAGACCATCTATCCCTTCATAACCTGTTACAAGATATCCTCTATGTCCGCTGAAAATCATATACTGTTCCTAAATGTATTCAGTGAACTCTCTATAAATAAGAACTCCTTCCTTTGGAGACTTTCACTACCCATGAGAAGACTGGCGCACCTATTCCTCAAATGTAGGATATGCCCCAGAGTTGTTGGATTTAACTAACAAAATGTCTATGGACCAAATTTTGGTAAACTCACCACAGGCAATAATACCCCTGAACTGATCTCTACAAATATAGCTTCTTCATGCACTATTCCCTCTGATATCTCCTTCCCCATTCAAGCCTTTTCATAAAGTAATGACCTTCACTTTTAAAGTCTCTGAACCCATCAATATCAAAGTTTCTGGTTTCAAAGATTCCAGATATACAAATATTATCAAATTCTATAAAGTTGTTTCAAAATTCACTTATAGTAGTAAAACCTCATATGTGACCACAGAAAGAAAATTCACACAGATGTTCTGTGCCCAGTAAGATGATCGTATATAGCTGATAGTCCCAACCAGATCTAAATATAATGGGAAAGTTAAAGACAAATCACTCTGGTGTTTCCCCAGCACAAATAAACTTTACAATAAAAAAAATCCTTAAAATATACAGTAGATAAAATACCCTCAAATCAAGGTTAACATAAGATGATTCACCAAAACTTGAAAAATACTATCAGACCAACTATGGAAGATTATGTCCTTAGGCTGCATCTAAAGCTGAGGATAACTACAAATACTTATTTATCTGTGATAGAAAACATAGAAACAGCACTCACCATTGCTCTTTTGGTACTACATACTTGGACTGAGTAGACTTTGTAAAAATACTAGCAAACAAATTCAGTGTAAATTATACACCAGAGACAAATATTCATGGCCCTCCTATCCTGAGTTTCTCAGACCCCCATCATCATGAAAGAACATATACTATAGACTAAAATTGCTTCCTCTGTAGGACCTGGTAATATGCCATACTGTTTAATAAACATCAATAAACTGTCCCTGACAGATACGCTACTTAAACTACTTAACCTAAGTTTAGCCACTGCCTTTCTTCCTGAGATTTGGTGTACGGCAGTGGTGATGCTGATCCACATGAGTAACCCCATTACTAACCCCAGTAACTACAGGCCCATCAGCCTAATGAGTCTTATTTGCAAAGCCATTGAACATATTCTATCTGATTTGATAAATTATGGCAATAAAAATATCATCAGGCTAGAGCTGCAATAGTTTGGCTTTGTAAAGGGTAGATCATATCTAATAAAGCTAGTCAACTTCTTTCAGAGAGTACCATGAGCTGTTGACACTGATCATGATGTCTGCAAAGCATACCTTAATGTGGCCAAAGCATTTGACGTTATCCTACATGCTTCCAGCATTTGTAAGCTAAATGCCTTCATCCCTATGTGATAAGATGGTTAGCAAATTGGTTAAAGAACAGAAACCATGCAGTGCGGGTAGCAGGAGAATCATCAGAGAATGTGAAGGTGATCAGTGGTGTCTCTTTGCTGAGACCCCTTTTGTTAAGCATTTATTTTCTGATCTAAAACCATAAACTAAGATCTCTGGCTAACCACATATGTAGATGACTCTAAATTCAAAGTCATTGTCAAATCACCCTGTCACACCCAAACCCTTTGGTAAGAACTTACCTTTCTAAATACTTAGCATACAAATAATGGGCTTAAAGCAAATGCTAAAAAATTTACATTATCACATTTGCAACATACAATATAGATAATACCCCTCTCCAAAATGAAAATTTTGTTTCAGACCTTGGTTGACAATTCCTTATCATTTGATCACCATGTAATGAATGTGTTCAGGAAGTACTTCTACTTGGCAAAACTAATTGCTAGAGGAACGTCATCTAAAGAGATCATTATTCCCTTATACTAAGCAGTGATAAGGACAATCATTGAATACAATGCCCCATTTGGGACTGTATCTTACTAGACACATCAAACAATTAGAAAGACCACAGAGGTTCTTAACTAAGAAGATCACTGGTTTAAAGAGGGTCTACTTTACCCTGTCAAAGGCCGACAATATCGAAGCTGATATTGTCGGCACCAAAATGTCGAAAGCGAAAGTCATTGCATGTGTAAATGGTAATCTCCATAAGGGGAGATTGCCGTTAACTGCAATGTAGTGTGATCTCGGAATTGGTATATTTAAGTAGCGGGGGGTGTGGTGGGTGCATGGGGGCTTGCCCACCTGCATAGAACAATTTGTGTTGTGTTTGGGTGTTTTTTTTTTTTTTTTTTTGTGTGTTCGATGTTCAGGGGGTTAGACATTTTCATGTCGATTATTGCTCTGTCGACAGTTTAAGTTTTTGACAGCATAATATAAATGCTTTAAAGATACTACACTATCAGGAAAGACTGGAAATGCTTTCTCTATTTTCTGCATCTTATATATTCCTGAGAACAGAACTATGCCTTGCCTTGTCATCTAAGCCATTAGGGACCCCACAGTCCTGGACCTTTTGTATCTCTATAAAATAAACAGTTTCACAAATGCCAGAACCAGGTATCTAAATCTTCATCAACAGAGAATTAAAGTTAGGTGAACATCTAGGTTCATTAAACAGTATCTTCCCCAACTCTTGAATAGATTCCCACTGCATATTAACCAGTGCAATACATTATCTCCCTTCAAACGGGAACTGGATGATTCATTCACCCCTTGGCTTGACAGGCTTCACCCTTCTTGAGAGAAGGGGCTTGGTTAGAGGTTGATTACTGGTAAGGGATAAATGGTCATATGACTGAGTTGCCTTGTAATTCCCATAATCAATAAGTCACTTATAATAAACATTCATGGCCTCCCTACATCAATTGGAAAAGTGTTTTAATGCTCACTAATGGGTGTTTTTTTAAGTAAATCTATAAGCTTTGTTCATGAGTGGTTTTAAAGGGTTCACAATGTGGAGAATGCTTGTATTTTTTGACAGGAAAGTTGTCAAGAAGTAGCATCTCTCAAGGGCATCAAAGTGAGAGGGGATCTGCCCCCCCCCCACCATATAGTGATCTCAGTACTTATTATTTAAAGGTGGAGAAGGGAGTACACACCTCTGAATGAAGACATGGGTAACTTTGCCACCCACATAAAATCATTTGGGGAATTTCTGATTGAAATTTTGCCAAACAGTGTTTCAATGAATTTTGAGAAACTGAGATTGGGGAAACATTGCAGAGGGCCTCCATCCTGTTGTTTACACTACCATGACTCATTTATTGAGCCAGATATGCCTTAGAATACTCAAAAATGTTGGCAGAGTCCACCTGAGGTACACCTCTGATGGGGCTCTCCATTGAGTTCTACAAACATGTCTTACATTGCCAAATTTAGATAATGTAATTCAACAATAATCTGTCTTAATGGATTGTATTATCTATCATTGATGCTTTCCAAGATATGATGTGCCCATCACAGAGTCCTTCACATTCTCTGATGCTATCGGATCAGCAGAGCACATACATCTGCTAGCTGGCAGATGGTGTAGTTTCCCCATTATGCCATCCAAGTACTGAAGGCATAACAGCATTTAAGTACTAGAGTTCTTAGAGGCACAACATTATTTGCAATGCTGATGCTCCTGTTAGGACCCCTGTAGGCTTTTGTGGGCAACACTGTTAACGTGACAGGATAAATTGGCACTAAGTGACAATTTAGACTTACTACAGTGCTCAAAGTAGTGTGTGTAGCAGTTTTGGAACTGGGTGTACCATATGCAGCAGGACTTGCTTGACTTGCATTTACATAATATGCAATAAAAACATGCACATTCTCTCTTGTAATGGCATGTGTGTAGGTGAGCCTCAGCAGATTGGTACAGGTTGCTAAAATAAACAAAAATAGTTTTGGAATCCAGACCCATAACGATTCCGAAGAAAAGGTCTACACTTTTGTTGTGTTTGTGCAGTGGTAATGGATATTTGTTTCAGTAGTAAGATTGATTGCTTAAGAGAGAGAGGTTTATAAACTGCTATCAAAATAACATTACAATGATTTATCTACCTTACTATGACAGGATTAAAGCCTTTAGTGTAATTTTTATGTATTTATTGTTATCTTTCACATTCTGCTTCATTATTTCTGGCTGACCCCAGTGCCACCATCCATCACTGAGTATACCGGCCTTTCCTATAGCCACCAGACTAGACTGGAGCCAGCACAAAACCAAAGAGCATCATGGGGTTAGGGTGGTATACAGTTGATTGCTTCCACCAGGGGATTTTATTATTTATGACCCACCCCTTAGTTCCCCCTGTGTTTGCCGGTTTATATCTGAGGGCTACTTCTCTCTGTGGACCACACCTCCCCATAGGGAAAGCGTAGATGAATGCCAACCCCCCCTCCCAGAACTGGCACAGTCATCCTTCCCTGCCAGCACTTCAGGCTCCCAAGCCTCTATTTGAACTGCGGCCTCCTGGGCCATAATTATGGCTTTATCACTGTGTTTCAAGGCACTGGTTCAGTGTCTAACATCTCTCGAACCTTTACAGATAATTTTAAAGAAAACCTTGTTAGCCAGTAGTTAGTGTGCCTGATATGTTTCGACACAATCCATGCCCTCTGTATACAGTAGTAAACGTGTCTGATGCCTGTCACTCACTCTTTCCTGCTCCACTCCCTTTTACATTTGGCCTGTTTGAGTATTCTGTTTACTAAACATTTTATGGCTTACTCTGCTGTAATATAGGTCTTTCTGCTTTCTTAAGTACTTCAGCTTTCTATAACTGCTTGCACTTACTAATACTAATATGAAACTCATTATACTGTTATTTTTTATGCTGCATGTCCTGTTTATAGATTATTATTTGGTGGGATTCATAATCATTTGTTTTATTGCAAAAAATGACAAAAGTTCTTTAGGAAAAGTTGTGCTATAAAATATGATTTTTAGTTGAGACCTTATATTGCATAAATGCCCTGCTGACAGTAGTTTTTGGCTATTCAAATTTTCTTTCTTGAGCTATATAAGAAAGTACTGCATTGCAGTGCAAATTTGTATTACACTTTATTTTATCTAGTGTTACTCCTGATTTAGATTTTGAGGATCCACTAACCATCAGGCCTGGCTGTATGCCAGGGTATCTTGGAGGACAGCCAGGAGCAGTGGCTCCAGCATGTCTGCAACCCTTCTACTTTATCTTGTTGTTTAGAAAAGAGCACCATGGCACAGAATAATCCACTGGTGTTATACCATGTTTACAACTCTGTGGCAATCCAGTAGCATGAAAAGGACAAAAATAAACTGTGAATACAGCATGATCATAAATCATTCTGATATGTCAGACATGGCACATCAGAGTGACTCTGCACAGCATTCATGGTGCAATGTTCTAAGGTTTGAAGGGGGTTCTCCTGTTACAGTTGTAATGTAAAGTGTGGTTGCATTCCCCAGGAGAATGTATTATCTATTAAAAAGTATGAGATAAGATTGGGGGGGGGGCTTTTAAACAATAAGCAGGCCATCAAACTGGGTGGAAAGTGAGATGGGATACCATGGAAAAATGAACATTACATTAAACATTATCAGAGATGGAAATTAAAAAAGAACATTTATTTACTAGATCAAAGTGTCCCATAATTACTTCCTGTTATTCTTGCAAAATGTGACAGCTGTAATAACCACAGTACTATCTAAAGACAGTTAATTTACAATCCACCTTTTTCCTTGTATAAGATCATTGCTAAGGATGTGCTAATCTGTTCTTGTGACTTTCCATGACTAAATATAAAACATAATGGAACTGTGTTATGATTATTCCTTTTAACAACAATTAGATTAAACATTCTATCCCAGTCTATGTGTAATGTGACAGTGAGGAGTAAAATGTCCACAATTACACTGATGTCAGTATTAAACATGTGGTTAAGATTATGCATATGTATAACTGACATCTCTTCTAATGATTTTTAACAACTTTCTACATAAACTTGCCTCTAGAGTATTAACTGGCCATCTGAACTGGAGAAGGTTGCAATTTCTCCCTCAACAGTATGACGTCACGAGCAGGAAGCTGTCCCTGTACTGTACTGATGTGCTAATCATTCTATTAGATGTATTTAAGCAGTCTCTCCATAGCTGATTATTTATGTCTTTAAACTAGAAATCATCATCTACTGTTTATAAAAACTTAAAAAAAAGGCGTTGAGGAACGCAATAAGAGCCGGCAAAATCAACGAAAAACGTTTAATAATTTGATAGCAAGTGCTTTCGGTGTAAGCAAATGCCTCACCTTCCTCAGACTAAGATGAAAACGGTACCAATTAACATCAGTTATATAATGAAGCCAACAATCAATGAAACAATCAATTAAACAATTAAATGTGCAATTAAATCAAAAAAACAAAAAAATGTGTTTTAAAATTGCATTCTCTTAGGCGATGAGTAATTTATAGAAATAGTTTAGTATATATCTGCACAAAATTTTGTAATTTATTTACTATTATTTTTTACAGTATCAACTAGTTTAATACGTTCTAGTATTTTAAACATGTAAAAAGTTGTGCTACATAGTTGTAAATCATATTTATTACCCATTGCCAGCACTAGGTCTGGCTTGTGTACTCTGTTTAGGCTTAGCTGTTGTAGTATGTTGCAGATGAATTTTGGTCATTATCTTGACCATTTGCTTATACGCTTATCAGATTTAGTATTTATATAATATATATACAGTTTTTATTTTTATCTTTATTTTCATTCAGCTTACTATTTTCATAAACATAAAACATATCAGCTCGTGATCGTTGAATAATAATATTTTTTAACAGATCACTATGTCACGAACATTTATTGATAATAATATGTATAGGTTGCAGCTCTATTTTAAGGAGGGACGGAGTTTTTTTTATTTAATTGCACATTTGTTTAATTGTTTAATTGATTGTTTCATTGATTGTTGGCTTCATTATATAACTGATGTTAATTGGTACCGTTTTCATCTTAGTCTGAGGAAGGTGAGGCATTTGCTTACACCGAAAGTGCTTACTATCAAATTATTAAACGGTTTTCATTGATTTTGCCGGCTCTTATTGTGTTCCTCAATGCCTTTTTTTTTTTTTGAAGTTTGTTTTGTGTTTTTTTGGTTTTCATTTTTGTTTATAAAAACTGAAATGGGCATGGTTGCAAATGTCTGTTTCTGATTTATGAACTGAACGTGTTATAGATACCAAGTGCTTAGAGGCAGTCATCAGTCTTCCTACACTGTTCGAGATCTACAGTGGTATGTCTCAAGGGTCAGTATTTTGTCCTCGAGCATTGCACTGCAAAAATGCGATAACGATGTTTGTTGATCTAACTGACCCCCACTGAAAAGGGGTTAACAGTTTAGTCACACTATCCTAGTCAATAAATGGCAATAAAACTAATAAAACTAATAAAACTTTCATGCTGACCTGCCTTTATAGTGATATGTATGTAGACACTGTTTGCTGTGCATTTAATGGTGAGTGCTAATTGCTTTAAAACCATTTGACATAATTATATATTTGAGCCCCAGGTGATGCAGGTATTTTCATGTGATGACAACCTTTGACTGAACCAAGCAAAATGCTAGACATGACTGCTTTGTTTTTCACATTCATTATCAAAGAGGAGAAATGGCAAGATACTACTGGCAAGACCTGAATTCTGCATCAGAAGAATCTTGATGTTATTCTTGACAACAAACTCATAGTTAAATTAGCAACAGACTCACAGTTAAAGACAACGTGTCTGCTGCCATCATGTCTGCATATTTTTGTTTAAAGAACATCTTCTGGATCAAGCATTTGTAGCACTTCAGGACCTGGCTGTGGTTGCACATACCCTGACTTCTTTGCATCTAGATTACTGCAACTCTTTACACTTATGACTCCTTGACTATGAGCTTGAATGTGCCCTGTTTCTGTGGTGCTCTTGTTACCTGGTTACTGACTGACCTCATATTTTAATTATATTACATCAGCCCTTTAGAGGATTTATTGACTGCCTACACTACCACGCATCAACTGTAGAAGTTTAGTCCTTGTATATCTTGCCCTACATGATATGGATACCCCTTATCTGCAAAACGTCACTTGCTCTATAGTGTCTCTGTAATGGTCTCTACTGTATCATCAGTAGGCTACTGGTGGTCCCAAAACTGTGGCTTGAATTCTCTGATACTTTTTCTTTTTTAAAGATTTACACCTTTGGAATTTACTACCTTGGTGGTTTTAAAATGTGCAATTGTGCTGCATCACTTACTTTTATATATTTATAATTTTTATATTTCTTATGTTTTAAGTAATTTTGATTTGTTCTTTTTTGTTAAAACACTTTACAGATCAGTCAATCCCCAGATATTGGGCAAATATTTTTGTATTAACACCAGATAAAAATGAGAACAGACATCAAGAGTTGCTTCTTAGAGCTACCTAATACTTATGAGAATGCAATGTTGTCTGTAAATGACAGAATAAACTCCTTGTTTTACAGCTCATTTAACAGCTAGGAAAATATCTGTCAAATGCCACAGTTTGATAGCTCATTTGATAGCTTTTTTTAAAATAGTTCCTAGATTGCACTATTTGACTGCTCTTTTGAAAGTTGTCAGCATACCTGTCTAATGCTGTGGTTTGACAGCTATCGTCTCCCAAAAGAGTTTGGTTATAGTGCTTGCTACTGAAATATGTACAATGTCAGCATATGTGATCCATTTGATAAAATGCAAAGTAGAATGTCACAGCTTCAGACAATACCAAATGCTTCTTTTCAGAATTATTTTAAAACTACTTTCTCTCTTACTATGCAAGGCAACACAAAATATCCACATAGAACTAACCCTCCAAGCTCTGGTAAGAAAAGTGCAACAGTATAACAATGCTAAATGCTTACTTCTGGAACTAGTTTAAACACACACAGAATCTGCTTTGATGCAGAGAGATGCAAACCTGACTATAAATCAGGTGTGCCAACTTTGACTTGAGGTTCTGTCACCCATCTGAGCTGATGTGGGAAGAAGAAGAAGATGAATGACAGGATAATTCCCCGCTTGTCTCTTCTGGGGAGGAGGTATGGGGATGTGCTCTGGGATATGTCTGTTCATGAGCTTTGATGTACATACTGGGATCACAATAAAGGGCCAGTTTTGCAGCTGATGGGTGAGTAAAATTTGGTTGCATGTCCTTTTAGGTGGTGTGTTTTCCTTTCAATGTCCTTGCAGGCCCATCTGGTTGCTGTCACATTGCACATCAGTGGGGAGGAAATGCTTAATCAAGGCAATCCCACCTTGGCCATAATATGATAGAACCAGCTTATTTGCTGCTATTCTGCTTTGCTGTGAGTTGGGTTCTGCAACTATAGATGCAATTTTTGTCTAGAGGAACAGGATCCATCTGGTAAAGGGACGTGCCAAGGTGCCCTACTCATGGTGGCCACAAGAAGAAAGAAGCTACAGGAGAAGGAACTAAAATCAGCAGTAAGCTGCCCCCTAAAAGACAGCTGTATGCACATGGGTCTACTTTTAAATTTTGAAATCCCAAAACCTTGAACCTCTAAATCCTGACGTTCAGAAGTTCAAAGTTTTGGGATCCCAAAATGAAAAATAAAAAAAACACCTAAAAGAAGTAAAGCTCATAAATCATGTTTTTGCAGGGGGGCAAGCTGCCCTTCACCCCCATGTGGCGGCCTTTGCCCCCCACACCCCCTGCTACTTAAATATACCAACTCTGAGATCGCACTATAGTGAAGATAATGGTAAAGTTACCGTTCTGCACTATACGGCGATCTCCATTGATACATTTCCAGATTCCAAAACTTTGAACTTCTGAAAATCAGGATTTAGAGGTTCGAAATTTTGGGATTTCGAAATTTAAAAGTAGACTCATGCACATACATACATGCACAAAAACACAGAGACATTCAGATGCACAGGTACTCACAGATGCACACTCAAACCCACAGATAACACAGATACACCCAATCACAAACCCAGACTGACACACACACACAATCTTAAGCAATCAGATGCATGTATTTATTATTATGTAGCAATTTCTAAAACAACAGCATGTAAAACATTCCACTAAAATCAAAGAAGGGGATTTTTTTCAGAAAGTAACAAGAAATAAAAACATCCTTTAACATTAAAAAATCTGTAACAAATTAAACACAGAAGAATTTTTCCAGGTGCAATAATGCCTTTCAGGGGTGGGCATCATAGGGTGGCACTGGACCTCACAACACCTCTAGGTGGGCTAATGTTTCCTTATAATCTCCATCTTGCTAGATATTATTACTTTAAATTTGAACCTGGGGTGAGTTGCTTTAACTCTCTGTGGGGATTCACAATTTCTTCCACAGATATTGAGACTACATCTCTTCAACAGGCAATACTACTTGTGATCAAATACATATTTTCATTTTGACTACACAGGAGTGAATTTCTGTTATACAGTACTTACTACTCTATAGTTTAGCATGTAGGTTTATACTTTTTCTTTTGTTTGTCAAAGAGTTCCTGCAAAGAATTCGTTGTGACCTGTCATTGTATATCTAAGCCTCATATTTAAGAATACTTGTTGTAGTACTATGATGTGACTTCCACATCCAAAATGAGGATCAGTGCAGATAGTGTAGCATTTTAGGTACAGGAAACATCTAAAAGACAAAAATATAGCTACCTGCATATAGGAAAATAAAGGATTTAGACAGTAAGGATGTGGAAAGGTGTTTTCTACAATATTAATTTCTGGCCCAGGTGGGGGAAAGGAAGGCACACTAGTGAAAATTATATACTTATTTTTCCAATAACGCTGATAATAGTCATTCAAGAAAAATGAGTGTGTGTGTGTGTGTGTGTGTGTGTGTGTGTGTGTGTGTGTGTGTGTGTGTGTGTGTGTGTGTGTGTGTTTCCTAGGTATACTACTGAGTTAGGAAGATACAAGTGTAGAGTGGCACACTCATTCACTAGTGCTGCCAAATGTACTACAACTTGAGTATTTCTCTATCCACTAAAGTTCAAGAACTGCATGTGTTACTTCTGCCATGGTGATTTTTTTGCACAGCACTGTGCCTATTTTGAACTAATTGATTTTCCCTATACTGTGTGCCAGTATTTTGTGTCTTCTGCAACTACAAAGCAACAAAATGATATGCATGTTTGTGATATGAAAAAAGAGGAACCAAATTATACTAAACAGATACCAGTGGACAGATAAACCAACATATGCTTGAAATGAAAATAGAATGCATTTTCTATAATGCCACTGTTTGTAACTTTTATTTCAAAGCTTCTAGTTTCAATGTTAGAAAGGGATAAAACGTGAGAATTTTCAGTACAATAAAGGGAGGAAATGATAAAAATACTCTTAATTCTTTGCAGTCAGATTAACAGTTCAGTAAACAATGGCAAAGAACATGTACTGTTAGCAAAAGCTTTGAATCCACTGACTGAGGAATATTGGAAAGAAGAGCTTTGTGAATTAACTATATAATTAAATCAAATTTGCCACATAATATATCCCAAACAGGCCCAGTTCCTCTAAAACAATTTATAGTCCTTTGACTCATGAAGTCTAGCTTTTAACAGTTCCAGAAACAATAGACTCAGGCTCAAGATAATAATGCAAGGTGAGAATTTAATCTCTGATTACTATATGTTAAAGAGGTTATACAGCAATGAAACCTCAGATTGGTGGAGAAGGTAATTGCTTGCATGCAAATATGAGTGAATTTGCAGCTTTAGCACTTTATCTGAATTAATAATCCATACATCAGGGATGACAGTATGAATTAATGGCAGAATTAGCTATCTGGAAGTGCAGAAGCAAATGCCAAGTTGATTTCCTGAAAATAAGAGAAGAGCATTAATCTGAAAGCCTGACCACACATGCTGGAACAACTCAGCCGGAGACCAAGATTATATGGCTGAACAGTTTAAAGGTAGCTTCAGCACCAGATTAATTTCTGGTGGGTCGCCATATGAAGAAAGTAGACATAAACTTTAATGAACTATAAATTATAGAATCATAGCATTTGTATGTTAATACTACAACAGTATCATTTTTTTTCTTACATGCCTCTCAACCTTTTAGTGCAAGAAATCTGGACAAAGCCTAAAATAATTGGTGGGACAAAGGCCCAAAAATAGGGACAGATTTTAAATATTGCTCTCCTAAACCAAATTGAATCAAGGCGTTGGAAACAGCTGTGGACCAGCCATACTTCTAAACCAAATTGAATCAAGGCGTTGGAAACAGCTGCGGACCAGCCATATTTTTCTTTCTGATTCCGATGCTTCACTTTGTAAAGCTTTCAAAACAGTAGTGTCAAAAGTAACCATATGTAAGATAGGCTGCAGAAATTGTCTCTGAACAGTATGTGAAAGAGCAGCCTGTTTGGCAGCCCAGTCAGCCAAATTATTTCCCTTAGCTACTAAGGAGTCATTAGACTGGTGAGCTGCACACTTGACAACAGCAATTTTGGAAGGTAATAATAAATCCTGTAAGAGGTGATCAATATACAGGTAATTTTTAACTGGTGCCCCAGAGGATGTCAAAAACCCCCTCTCCTTCCATAGGGTACCAAAATCATGAACAACACCATGGGCATAACATGAATCAGTGTAAATAGTAACAGATCTGTCTTTGGCCATTTGACATGCATGCAAAACATCTGATCATTCTACAAATAAAACCAGAGAGGAAGAGTAGATCCACAGGGTCTATATTACAAGCATGAAAATGCTTCTGAGCGAATACGGAAACAACGACACAAATTCATCAAATCGCTTAATATGTCATAGGGCAAGGAGATAGTTGGCCAACTTCACAGAGTTGCCCTTTCCTTCCCTATAGTGTGATCTCTGAGTTGATATATTTAGTTAGGGGGTGTGGAGGGCCAGAGCCCCCCACCTGTTTATGATGTTAAATTATTTTTTTTTTAGCGAATGGCCACGTAAGTTTTTTCCCTAGGGAAAAATTTGCTTATGTGGCCATTCCCTATTGTTATGTTTCAAGCATTATGTGTCAGCTTTTATGTAGTCGCACATATGAAGCTTCAGTCTTATAATATAAACCCGGTCCACACACCACTTTATGGATGAGCGTTTTCGTCTAATAACAACAGATAGTCTATCTGTTGTTATTAGATGAAAGCGCTCATCCATAAAGTGGTGTGTGAACCTACTCTTCCTCTCTGGTTTTATTTGTTTCATTTTGTTTAGTTTTATTTGCTTTTCCTTTGATCTGATCATTCTAGACAGTCAAGTATGTCAGGTTAACAAATGTAGATGAAAAAGCTGCCTTGATATTTCATGCTGTAGACATAAATATTTTATTGATCATAAGTCTGTCCAGGTAATTGACAAAGACCACTCTACAATACTACTTGATACAAATTCCTTTTTTGTAAAAAAAAAACTTCTGTTTTAACAACTGTAAGGAAGAGGAAGTGTGGAACAGGGATGGGAAAAGCTGTCATAGTCATGTATAACAGTATTTACAACTCCTTGTGTCACTGGTAAGACTTATTGTACAGGTGGACAAGTAGTTCCTATGATGACTAGTCTTTAGAACTTGTACAGTATATCAAAAAGGTATGCAGTGTAGGCAGGACATGGTGTTATTTTTAAGAATAAACTGCCTATGTTTATCTCTTGTCAGTTTACCACATTTGTGTAGACTTGTGCTGCAAATGTGGAAAACTGCCTAGATGAAAATATCAAGTGAATTGGTAAAATCATCAAACTTCACTGTACCAGAAGTAATATGAACTGCTAGTTCACTAAATATCTATCCATCATTCCATCCATTCATTTTCTACACCTCCATAATTTAACACAGGGTCAGATAGATTAAAATATATCCTGGCAAGTAGTGAGCATAAGGCTAGTACCAAGCCTGAATGTAAAGATGGAGCATTAAAATGCACATACACTCAAACATTGACACTTACATGAAAAGCTAGGATCAATTTAGCATCATCAGTTCAAATGCCAGTGTGCTTGGAATGCAGGAGAGAACTGAGTACGCCAGTGAATATCCATATAAACAAACTGAGAATGTGCAAAATAATGCAGATGGCTCCTCAGCAGAGAATCAGACTGAAGAACAAAGCACTGTGAGGTAGCATCGCTGACTGCTGCACCACTGTGTGCATGCCATTAGACATGTGCAGTTAGATACAAACCTACATTGAACAATGTGCAAAAAGAATCAGACTGAAGAACAACGCACTGTGAGGTAGCATCGCTGACTGCTGCACCACTGTGTGCATGCTATTAGACATGTGCAGTTAGATACAAAACTACACTGAACAATGTGTAAAATGTAACATATGCAGTACATTATATGTTCATTCACACATGCACAGTTTGTCTATTACTGTGAAAGCTAAGCCATGAAATTGTTTGAATGTATTCTCCCTAAGGTAAAACTACACCAAAGTGCAGTAGTCTGCTATGTAGAATAGACCGGTACTGTATTGTTTGTTAGTTTTAAAAAACATCATGTTTAAATTTCTGCCAAAAGATCTTCTTTTATGAGATTCAAAGATAGTTATGAGATCAAAGGCCTACATAATGTGCATAATGAGATATGTTTTGAATACACAAAGAAGCACCATACTTTTATATCTAATAGCTTATCTGTTTATTGCTGTGCACAAAACGAAATAGTCACTGTAGTTTTACAGCATATTCTGTAGCTGGAATTAGGTATGTGGTATGCCGTGTTCCTGGAAGTTGCACTGCAGTGAAGTTGGGGGCGGCTCAGTGATGTAGCAGTTAGCATTGCCACCTCACAGCAAGAGGTTCTCCCATTCAGTTCTTGGCTGGGGTACCTGCCATGTGGAGTCTGCATGTCCTGCCTGTGTTTGTTTGGGTTTTTTCTTGGTATACCAGTTTCCTCACAGTCTAAAGACATGCCTTTGTTGTATTGAAGATTCTAAGTCATCTGCAGTTATGAGTGTGTGCTTGTGTGATATGCAAGAAACAGCTGACATCCTACTTCCGTTGCTCCCACTTGTGTTGAAAACTCTGTGGATAGTGTTGACTGTCCGCAGGATGACTCTATGAGTTACCAACTCATAAGAAAGCAAGCAAATGAATGAAGCTGACTTCTATAAATATTCTCTATATGAATGTCATAACAGCAGACTTTGTAAATAACACACTCTAGGTAGTAACTGTGATATAAATTCTATGAGGTCTATAATAAAAATAATTATCTGGAGCATCTGTCTAGATAATTTTATTTCCACATATCAAGCACCATCTGCTTTTTTAGAGCTATAATATATATTTATATATATATATATATATATATATATATATATATATATATATATATATATATATACACACACATATACAAATTTGATATATATATATATATATATATATCTATACACATATACAAATTTGATATATATATATATATATATATATATATATATATATATATATATATATATATATATGGGTTCCCTACGTTCGAACAAAAGCTCGGAAGATCGACACTGGCATCACCGACGCCAGAAGACCGACGGAGCAGATAACCGACAACTCGGAATCCTGACAGCAAAAACACCAACATGGGAAATGTGTGAGCGCGACTAGGTAAGTGTGCAATAGTGAGGGATTTAGGGTTACGGTGCATGTAAGGTGTGTGTGCGATAGTGAGGGAATTAGGGTTAGGGTGCGGGTAAGGTAAGTGTGTGACAGTGAGGGACTTGAGGGTTAGGGGTGGATTAAGTGAGTTAGGGTTAGGGTGCAGGTAAGGTAAGTGTGCGATAGTGACGGACCTTAGGGTTAGGGTTTGGGTTAAAGTTAGTGCATAGATAGTTGTGTGTAAGGTGTAGTGTAGGTTTTTAGGTTGTTGGTGTGCTTGTGTTGTGTGTGTGTTGTGTGGAACAGCAAACATTTTGTTTTGTTAACTGTCAATACTGTGGTTTGTCAGGCATGTGAGCTTTCATGTTTTTGCAGTTTCATTCTTGTGGTGTCGGTGTCGTGGATTTTCGGTCTAATGTAGAAGACCCATATATATATATATATATATATATATATATATATATATATATATATATATATATATATATATATATATATGTTTTGGGTCCCATTCAGACTTTTAAAAGTTTGAATGGTCTGAATGGGGTCTCCATAGAGCGTGGAATTGGAAGACTTCCCTTTACCACAGTGTAGTGCGATCTCAGAATTGGTATATTTAAATAGCAGAGAGTGTGGGGGGTGCAGGGTGGCTTGCCCTTCTGCTAGCACTGTTTAGTTTTTTTTTGTTTAATTATTTTTTTTTCACATTTTTGAACATTCAAATGTTCGATCATATGGTCTCGGCCATATGAAAGTCAAACATTTGGATATTCAATTATGTGAAGTAGGCCTATAAATATATATATATATATATATATATATATATATATATATATATATATATATATATATATATATATATATATATATATATATATATATATATATATATATATATATATATATATATATATATATACATATATATATATATATATATATATATATATATATATATATATATATATATATATATATGTGTGTGTGTGTGTGTGTGTGTGTGTGTGTATAAGACCTAAATTGGAAAAATAACCACGAGACAACCTCTTCATATATGAAGAAACTATCAAAAAAAGGAAACCAAACAGTTTCTTTTTTCCATATTTATAATGCATTCATTAATCCAATTAACCAATATTCTAATTATTTAATTACATACAAAACTATTTAAAATAAAACCTTCCAGTTAAAATCTACATTTATTCCTGATGTTGCCAAAGTATCGAATTTTAAAATATAAATTGCTTCCTTGTGCAATAAAACATTTTTAATATTCTTGTACAAATAATTATCTGCAACTTTTTCTAAAATTGTACCTATTAATCCCTTTGACTGACTCTGATGTGCATAACAAAAATGTTCTGCTACTGAACTAGACATCTTGACATTTTCAATGTCCTTAATGTGTTCCAATAGTCTAATTTTAAAAGGTATTTTCGTTTCACCAATATAAAATTTATTACAGGGGCATTTAAGCACATATATAATGCCCTCAGCATCACATCTAAACGTTCCTTTATTATCAAATTTTCTCCCATTTATACTATCAAGGCCTGTAACTATATGCTTACAGGCTGTGCATTTGCCACAGACTTCAGTGCCGTATTTCTTAGGTGTATCATAAAGTTTAGGTTGTAGTTTAACTAACCTACCTTTAACTAAAAAGCTTTTAATACTTCTCCCTACTTTATAAAAAATATTTAAATGTTTTGGTAGCCAATCTTTAACTTCCCTAGATTTATTTTTAGAAAATTCCAATAATATTTAACCATTGCAACCACCTTATCACTAAAAACACTATATAGCATGATGAAATACAATTCTAAGTTATTTATTCTCAGGTTACTATCATAGTTTCTCATTTCTCTATTTCCTTTATATCCCTTTGGTTCATTTTATGATAAGCTTTATCTATTACTTGCTGGCTATACCCTCTAGAGTAGAACATATTATATACTTTTTGAGTTTTTTGCTGTAATTCTTGTATATCATTACACAGTCTCTGTACCCTAATAAACTCGCCAATTGGAAGAGCTGCTATAGTATGAGGAGGGTGACAGCTAGTAGTCTTAAGAGAATTGACATGATCCTCAAATTTTCTATGTATCCTAGTATGTAAATATCCTTTTGATACATCTACCTCCACATCTAAAAACGATACCTTTTTTCCAATTTGTATACCTTCAAATTTTAGATTAAATCTATTCATTTGCAACTCAGACATAAAGTCATCAATTTTTGTTTCCCCTCCTTCACACAGGAAAATCAAATCGTCTATAAATCTGCTATAATTTTTAACATGTTGATGAAAAAATGAAGTCTTATAGATATATTCTTGTTCAAACAAACCCATGCTTAAATTCGCATATGAGGTGACAAATGCCACCCCCATAGCTATGCCTTGTTTCTGTCTAAATAATTCACCTCTAAATTCAAAAAAATTCTTTATAATTTTTTATTATGCACATCAGTCAGTCAAAGGGATTAATAGGTACAATTTTAGAAAAAGTTGCAGATAATTATTTGTATAAGAATATTAAAAATGTTTTATTGTACAAGGAAGCAATTTATATTTTAAAATTTGATACTTTGGCACCATCAGGAATAAATGTAGATTTTAACTGGAGAGTTTTACTTTAAATAGTTTTGTATGTAAATGAATAATTAGAATATTGGTTAATTGGATTAATAAATGCATTATAAATATGGAGTGTGATGTATGCTTAGTATTCTCCTGTGAAGGCATTAGTGGAGACGTCAGAGGAACAATAAACACTGTTTTCTACTTTACTTGGACACTAGTTTGTGGTTTTCTACAAGTTTTACTTTATCTGTGGTTTAACTAGTTTCTTTTTTCCAGTCTGTTAACCAAAACCATAATACTTCAGGTAAAAAATGAATTAACCAAGGATGACATAGGTACTGTAAACTTTAAAATAGTTAACCTCTCTAATTATGAATTATCTAGAGAGGAATCTTGTGTACTAAGCAAAGCCTGGAATTTTGCTCCGGCTCAGAGAGCAGACAAATTATTTGCTGTAAATGAGCTAAGAGACTATGTTAGAAGCCTTAATTTTTACATAATGTTTAATAAATGCAATGAAGCAAAAAGTGAATTTTATAAGCCTAGTTGCTTTAACCCACCATTATGTAAGGAGTTAGAAATGTTTTTAAATGTATGTGAAGCACAAATAGTTGAAACATGGGACAATAGAGCTGGATATAAGTATTATATGCTTTGAGAAATGATATAAAAATGAAGAAGTACTGATATTTAAGGCTGATAAAGGGGATATTTGGAAGTACTAGATAGGGGAGAATATAAGTATAAAATGAGGGAGTTGTTAAAAGACAAAATATTCTATAAAAAAGTGACATTTTCAGATGTAAAAAAGGGTTATTCTCTTATAGATTCTTGTATAGAAGAATGGTTCTGCACTGGCAGAACAGAAAAAACAAGAAAGAATCTAAAACTAACCCAAAAGTAAATAGGATCTTTGGTATACCAAAGATCCACAAAAACTTAGAAGACCCCCACTAAGGCCTATTGTTGCATGTGCAAAAAGTAAGACTGAAGGGCTATCTGTTTTTGTGGACAAAATGTTACAAAAAGTGGTACCTAAAAACATTACATATATGAGAGATAGCTTTGACTTTCTGGGTAAAACTGAGACTGAAGTTGTGAATGAAACTGATGTGTTAGTTACACTGGATATTAATTCCCTCTATACTATGATTCCTAAAATAGATGGTATGGAAACAGTCCAAACTGAACTTTTAAGATCTAGAATGTTCTCTTCTGATACAGTAGGATTGCTTATGGAAATGATTGATCTGGTATTAAGTTACAACTATTTGGAGTTATATGAACAATTGTAAGTTCAAATCAAATGAGTGGCTATGGGAGCAGCTATAGCTCAAAGTTATGCCAATGTATTTATAAAGGTTGGGAGACAGCTAGCATCGCCAACAGTGAATATAATGAATATATATTAAAGATGGTTCACTTTATTGATGATGTCTTTTTAATTGGGACAGGGCCAATTGATATCTTGAATGATTTCCTGGTATATATTAATAATGTATGTTCATATCTTAAATTTACTCATAATTATGTTATGCACAGAATTAACTATTTAGATCCTACTATTTATAAGGAAGACAATAGGCTGATATCTAAGATATATAAGAAAGAGTTTCAGAACAATATGTACTTACATTACTCTGGTCTCCATCCCAAGAAAACAAAATCTAATATTGTTAAGGGCCAGTTAAAAAGGATAAGCAATCTTACTAAAGATGATAATGTTTTCGTACAAGAAGCTGAAAATTTCTGTAAAAGAATGGAATGTAGAGGGTATCCTAACAATGATATGAATAAGTTGTTAGAGAAAGAAATAGATGAATGAAAAGTATCTAAATGTGATAGTACAAAAAGAAGAGAATATGCGCATAAGACAACACTAGCAATGCAAAATAGAGTTAATTCTAAAGCTATAAAAAGTATTATTAGTAGAAATTGTGGCATTTTCAAAGCTAATAAATTATTAAAAAGATAGGTACAGGGCAGGGGTTTGTACAAAAGAGAGCTAAAAATTATAAAGATTTATTTCAGAGTAAACTAAATAGAAAAATGATGTTATTTCCTGGGTTTTCTCCCCTGATATAGAAACTAGACTTCTGCCAGTCTTCTCAGCAGCCACCCCCTCCCCATTACTAGACTGCTTGATTCCCTCACTATATCTTCTCTCTTCGGTTGATTAAAATATTTACTGCACTATACCTAAAGCCATCTTTGCCTCTAGTACTCTCTATTTACCCCTTTCCCTACCTAAAGTACTGTCTCTATTATCCCTAGCCTCTATTCATAGTTCCCACACCTCATGCTTATAGTATCTCTCCTGCCTGACTCTTATTCCTTTTAGTTCTTCTGATCTTTACCAATCTGCTATTGCTAGTTCTCTCTGTCCCTGTGCTCTGCATTAACATCTTCGCTACTCTCCTGCCTCCCTTGTAACTTTTCAGGGAACTGTTTCCCTTGAGCTTAAACTACTCTTTGTCCTCCTACTACTAGTTAAACTGACTATCTCCCTGTATCCAGACCTACTCTCCTAGGATTGCTTCTTTCTGATTGTTTTCCACTCCTCTCCCCTGCTCTCTCACTAATTGTGTGTGCCCCGCTCCGCTCCTCCCTACCCCCAATTCCCACCCACCCCAGGGTCCTCAACATATACCTCACTAAACACTCCCCTATCCTCTCAACCAATCTCCTTCCAACAAACTAGACCTCCCCCTCATCTTTTACCACACTTCCCCCTCCACTCTATATCATATCCTCCCACCTTTTGACACCTAACTACAACACTATTTCTTAAAATCTACTATACCTTATCTCTTCTATCCTTCTCCCTCAAAGCACTTTAATAACCAAACGTATATTACATTCTTTCTACTTTCTATCCAATACCTACTCATTTCCTATCTTATACTGACTAATCACCTTCCTAAATTTCTATACACACATTCTCCTTGTATCCCTTCATCATACAGTATTACTGTGCTATCTCTACCTAACTATTCTTTCTAAACAACCTACCCTAGGCCCTCATCTCCTCACTATAATGTCTCTAACTTTAAAACCCTTTCTCATCTATGCTCTACTTGCAATTATTACTTTAGCCTCTCTCTCTCTATCATACCATATCACCTCATTGCAATTCAAAACTTTCTATGAACAAAACCTTCACATAAAGCAAACCTTACCTTCATCTACCTTTAGCTCCCTTAAACATAGTAACATTACCTGTTCTTCCAACTATTTACTGCCAAAATATCATAGGGTTTCTCACACTACCCCTAACTCTAACAAAAGATTCCTTAGTATTTGTCTCAAACTGCTTAAACTACTATCAACGCACCATCAGCAACTCCTCTTACGGTGACATTCATCCTAATCCTGGTCCTTCTACCATTAACAATCATAACCAAAACCTTAACTCTTCTCCTCTTCCTGCATCAGGTACTAGAACTAAAAATTCCCTTCTAATAGCTCATATTAACATCAGAAGTTTGAATAACAAAATCCACCATTTACATGCACTCCTTCACTTGCATTCATTTGATATATTATGTGTAACAGAAACATGGCTAAAACCCTCCACTCTAGATCAGGAAATCACCCCTCCTGGCTATAACATACTTAGAAATGACCGTATAAAAAAGAAAGGAGGCGGTATAGCCATTATTTATAAATCAAACCTACTAGTTTCCCAATTTAATGACGTTCCATTAACAAGCTCTAAAACAGAAATCTTATCTATCAACTACAGATAAACAACAATAAAGCAATCTATCTAATATGTATGTACCTTCCCCCTGGCAACAATACCCAAACACTAGAAAGCCTACTTAGTCCCCTGTCCAGTCAACTACCCCAAGAAACCATAATACTTGGTGACTTCAACATTGATTGGAAAACCTGTGCAGACCATCAACCTACTAACCATATTAATCTCCATGGTTACTCTCAATTAATAACAACTACAACTAGAACACATAAACCAAATAAGAAAGAAACAATTCTGGACTGGATTCTAATTAATAATGCCCACACTTACTATACTGCAGGTACACTTCCTGACGGTATTAGTGATCACACACTTACATATGTGATCAGACAAAAACTGAATATTCCTAATATGCATAAACTTAAAAGATGCCGCTCAAAAAATTTTTTCAACCCTGATAACTTCCTTACAGAATTACAGGCATGTGACTGGTCACCTTTATCACACCTCGAACTCAATGAAGCAGTTTCCTTCTTTAACACAAAATTTCTGCAAGTCCTGGACTATCATGCTCCATTCCACTCTATTAGGATAAAAGCCAAAACTGCCCCTTGGCTCACTAAGCAAACTAAAGAAAAATGATCCTTAGAAATAAAACCTGGTCCAAATGGAAAGCTACCAAGTCCCCATCTGACCATCTCCTCTATAAACAGTTAAGAAATTCTACCAAAAAAGACACTCTTAGAGACAAAAGGAATTTTATCTCCACCTTCAACAAACTACACAAAATACCCTCAAAAATTTTGGTCAGGTATAAATAACCTTCTTAAACCAGGTCATTCTACTACTCCTACCCCTCAGGATTTAACCCTAATACCTCTACACTAATCCCAAATGCCTTTAATAACTACTTTACAGAAGCCATTCTAACACTAGCAAACTCTCTACCAACACCTACTCCATCCTCACCTGATATCTCTCCAGCCTCTACTAATCACTTTCAAATCCAACCTGTGTCTTCTACTATCATATATAAGCTTCTCTCAAAACTAAAACCATGCACGCCATCAGCTGACCAGCTCCCTTCTGAATACTTACAAATTGCTGCTAAAGCTATCTCTCACCCAATATCTATTCTAATAAATAGGACCATCTCTGAAAAGAAAATCCCTCAGTCTGGAAGATATCTCACATAATTCCCTTCATAAAGGAGGCCCTTCTTCCGAATTATCCAACTATCGTCCTATTGCCTTACTGTCCCCATTAGCTAAAATAATGGAAAGGTGTATACATAAACAATTTCTGAATTACCTTCTTCAAAACAACCTTCTAGCTGACTGTCAACATGGTTTTAGACCCCATCACAGTACTACCACTGCCCT